>NC_090789.1:4059196-4116696 GCF_040054535.1 Antennarius striatus | reverse complement strand
GAGCCTGAGGCGGCCATGCATAATGTGTGTGTGTGTGTGTGTGTGTGTGTGTGTGTGTGTGTGTGTGTGTGTGTGTGTGTGTGTGTGTGTGTGTGTGTGTGTGTTAACTGTGTTGACTTGGTGATGGTGGCCCTAAATAAAGTGAGGCTGAAAAGCAAAGAGAGACAGAAGAGAGGCCACAACCGGTAAACTCTCCACAACTTAATTGCCTTTTCTTTTTCACATGTTAATGCAGCGCCTTGTGTGTGTGTGTGTGTGTGTGTGTGTGTGTGTGTGTGTGTGCATGTGTGCGTGTGTGTGTGTGATTATTTGTGTCCCTGCCAGGTTCACACAGCAAAGCCTACCAGGCCATGTGTGTGTGGTGTGTCCCCTGTCATACAGACCGACACCCAGAACTTCATTGTACACATTGTACACACACACACACACACACACACACACACACACACACACACACACACACACACACACCTATCCTCACAGGATTTATATAAGTCTGTTATATTTGAACAAACTGTGTTTACGCTCCTGCTGGGTCAGACCTGAGATGCTCTTATTTTGAAAGCGACTGCACCGCAAGCAATGCTTTTTTTAAACAGTTGTACTATTTTTGCAATAAAAAAAAAACCAAACAACAAAAAAACGATTGAGTTGTTTTAAAAATACTTCATACACACATCAAATATTTACGTCTGCGTTGGATCCCTGCGGGTCCTGCGGTTTCCTGCCAGGCTCCAAAAACACACTGCACAGGTGAAACCGGTGACGCTGTGATCCTGACCAGTTAGTCCCGCCCACAATCTAATGCCAGATAGGATAGGCTCCACCCCTTGCATGCCATTAACCATTAACCAATTATGAAACACATGCTTGAAGAGTGGTCACAGAAAAATAGTCAAGAGTCTGAGTTACCATAACACTCCAGGTCCAAATACTGGATCCTACATTTCCCACAATGCAACACTAGTAGACTCTATCTTTAGAATTTTTGTACCTCATGTCCTCAGGTTTCAAATCTGGCTGATAAAACTAATTTCCTGCTAAATATTTGACTCCTTCAGCTACATTTCTCTAACTCCACACGCGTGAACTTCCTGAAAAGGCAAAAAATCAGAAGCACAAAAAATAAAAAAGCAGAGAAAGACAAGCTGATAAATGTGCAAACGGTTGCCGTCACCCCGGTGTGTGTTTGTGAAGCTTTGGCGTAAATGCGGGCCACGTGCGGAGCGGTGCTAAGCCGCCCTGCTGGGAAAAGTTCACGCCCGTGGAGGCCGGGGGTCACGACGCGTCACGGAGGAGATGATGGTGATCAGAGAATAATCTTCTCTCCGGTTGACCCCTGAATACACCGCCCCCTCCCACACACACGAACACACAGACACACTTCATACCCACACATCGGGTGGGTTGACAGCTGCTGCTGTGACCACACGAATACCTGTCGCCCCACCTCAGATTATTTTAACGTCTGACCCCCGGGAGCTGCTGGAGAACCGAGGGAGAGGAAGGGGAGCGCAAACAAACTCTCCCCAGGACCGAGGCTCCGGTTTCAGCCTTCCGTCTGCCCTGGCTGGGGGGCCATGGGAACACGGAGCGCCAGGGGCCCTGTGTCAATAAGGAGCAGCGGTTCAACACAATGAGGGCCTGCCTGCAGACAACACTGCTGACAGACACCCACACAAAAGGGTCTGTGAATGGGAAGGAGGCTCGTGCACTGACACGTGCACGTGCACACACACACACACACACAGAACAGTATACAGCAGTGTGTGGTTGCCCACAAGGCTGATGTTTGACGACTGCCTCTGTGTTTGTACACTCAGACAGGCAGCGGCGCTCTGGCCTGAGGAAATAAACATGCTGCTGTGAACAGAGGCCTGTTTGCAGTTTGGACTCGGTACATCCTGTACCGCCCAGGATCCAGGTTCTGGATCACACACACACACACACACACACACACACACACACACACACACACACACACACACACACACACACACACACACACACACACACAAAAACACACACACACACATCTGTGCTCTCAATGCATTCTTTGCATTTGTTTCAGCCTGTTTTCAATTGGAGAGCGACGCTGCTCAACCTGCTCGGATCCAATCGGGTCAGAGTTAACGGAATCATATTTCAGCAATTAATCGATCCGTGACGTCACTGCTGTAAGCGGGACATGGTAGAAATGCTGTTCTCTGAACGGAATGGAGGAAATGCAGACCAGTGCTGCCACCTAGTGGCAATTAGGATGTACAACCACGAGATACAAGTCTAAACTTTAACAGCAGGGGGCAGCACATTGGGTTTGAGGTGAAGGTGCGTTCACGGTTCTCTTCAGACCCAATCCCGTGATGTAAAATCAGATTTAACACGATGAGTTAGTCAGATGGTGTTGAATTTATAACTAAAAACTAGAGTCACTTTTCCTGGAAGTGAATTTGGAGAAGTATTGATTTTATTTCCTTTGAGGACGATCTGTTAAATAAAAATCCAGAGCTGTAACTCCTGGTAATTTACCTGAACAGAAATTAATGTGATGGCAGCGAAAAAAAAAAAAGACACAATAAGTTTAAAGCAATATCAAATTTTTATTCTTAAAATGTAGTTATAGAGAGGAACAGTAGTACAATTCAGAAAAAAAGGAGAATGTAGTTCCATCTTTGAAAACCTTTGATAAAAACGTAAAAAGAGTAACCTGAATTTGCCTTGTGTTCGGAGGGCACTGAGGTGCGGCCCAAGTTTTGCATCACTGTTAAAGTTCGAGAGAAATTGAAAAATACCTTTTGCAATAGCGTAAAAAAATACAGCTGGGGGAAAAAAAACCTCTGCTTTCCATCTGTAGTGTTTTTGCTTTGTTTTTTCGTGTTGTTTTTTTTATCCATATAACAAATACAGCATAAAATCTAAAATGATACATCATAGTTTTGAGTTTCATTCATTACAGTAAAATCAGTAGAATGGTAAATAGTATCAAAAGAACAAACAAGAAGGTGTGGTGAACAAGCACGCAGCGTGAACAAAGAAAACGGAAGGTTAAAGGTCACGGAAATAAACCTCCACATCTGGAGGTCTGTAGCTGACTGTCAATGTGTTCAATTACACAAATCCACTATTTAAATAATATATTCTTATATATATATATATGTTCATCATATATTCTCATACATATATCTGTAATATAACCCCTTGCACAGTGATTTGAAGGTAAAAGTGACACAAAGAGGCTGATATTTCTATGACTTAAACTATATCTTCTTCCACTGACACTAAAGGGAAGCTACACATCTTTTGTATCACGACCGCTTCAGTAGATACTGAATATTCCACTGCATATTAACAGATACTGCTCCGAGGTCTCAACCCGCAAACAATCCCGTGTTTCTTGAGAAAGTATGTGCTTAATGAAATAAAAAGAGGAAAGAAACATATGCGGAAAAGAGAAACAAAATTAAACAAAATATGTATCTAGAATAAAGTGAATGATTCTGTAGCATTAAAAACATTTTAAAAAAAATCTCAATTACAGACACAAGCAAGGATTTTCTACACTAAGCAAGTTTTCACCTGGCTTTTCTCATACATTATATCTCAACAATAATTAAAACAACAATTTTGGTTGGACAAATAGAAATTAACAGTCTTGATTGCATTTTGGAGTCAATATATATATAATATTAAATAACAAAAATGTCTAATAAAAAAAAAGTTCATTGGAAGAAAAGACACAACAGTTGTTTTTTTTTTTATAGAGTTCCATTCAGACCCGCTTTTGGGGAAGCCAAGAAACATAAAAGCAAAATTATTTAAATGAACAAAAACATAAGTGCATGTCTATGAGGCGCCATAGAGCTTCACTTTCTTATGGAACAAAGTGTTTTTCTACCTGGCAGACCTAGAAAATACAAACCTATATCAAATTAAACTGGTGACATTTTTGGATACCTTTCACAGACAGGAAAAAAATGGAGTTTTTTCAGACTGAAAATATCAGACATCATGACTTTCTGCACGCTTCCTCCCCCTAACAACCAAGGTTCAAGTGATTCAAAATATATATATATACTGTATTTACTATATAACTCAGTACCAAATATAAACAAATGCATACAGGTATTGGTGTCCGCTTAGGTCCGCAAAATGTCAATTTCATGTACTGTAGTTCTACAAAATGGTACGTGTGTGTGTGTGTGCATTAAATAAAAGCTTAAAAACAATGGCAAAGCATACCTGATAGTCGCCATAGCACAACAGTGTTCTATAGTTTGAGCTGATTATATACGTATAACTGAGTCAGTTTAAGCTTTATGATTATAAACATCATAGATAGCCTGTAGGTCCAGTATTCTGCGACAAGCATTACAGCACCAAACGTTTCATCATTTGGCAAAAATTCAAGCTTTAAGTGAAAGTCAAATGCTTTTTTTTTCTTTTAATGAATAATAAAGTGTTACTGTGACGCCATGATTTGTATAAAGCTAGCAATAACATTTCCCCTTGTACTTTCACTTTTTTTAAATTTGTCTATTTTCTCACTTAACAAAAAAAAACACCTCATTGTTGTTTTTTTTCTTTCTTCTTCTTTCTTTTAAAGCGTATTCAGTAGTTTTTGTTTCCCGCTAAACCTTGGTGTGCTGTCTGTTTGGCACAATATCGCAGCCCTCTTAAATTACTCATAAATATGGCTGAGATACATTAGAGTCACAAAACAGATTTTTTGGTTCCAAGATTTGTGCAGGGAAGAAAAAAAAAATTAGAAAAAGAATAAGATAATATTTAGCGCATCTAAAAAGATCTACAGAGCAAGTCAAGAACTTCCTGTGGACAATAATGCTCTTCTTCCGTGCACTTCTACAAGCACCAAGCAATATACTTTCAGATTGTGCAGAAAGCAACAGCTATTACTGCGCCTCTGCCTGCAGACGAAAGCAGAAATAAAAATTATAGCATTTGATAAGACCATAATAACCTCTCTTCATAAATTAAATAATTAACATTTCACTTTTTAGATGATTGGCCTACCCAAACTCTACATCACCACTGAGCCCCTACAATCCCCCAGAAAAACAGGAAATAAAAATACATCACCAAACAAACCTGATTCATCATGTTATTTGTTGTTTTTTAATCTTTCTCCAGGGGGCGCTGGACCCAGAGTTGAACACATCTGAATAATAATAAATCTGTACATCTCGGAGTTCCCATTCTACCAAAGCCTTTTAATTTTAAATCCATCTTTGTCATTTAACTTACACAATTAAGTAACCTCGAGGTTTCATAGCACTTTGGAGTTGATTGTTTACCAGCTAGGTTTTTTTTTTTGTATACATATATATTAAACATCAACTTTTAAGCTTGTTAAAATTCTTAGTCCTCTTTCGGGGCAGCGCCGCCGTTGCCTTCGCCCCAATTTGATTGGTCGTTATCGGTGGGTTCCTCCCCCTCCAGGTCCTCTCCGTCCTCACCTTCGAAGTCTTCATCGCGAGGGAACTCCATGCCCTCCATCACCTCCAGGCCCTCCTGAGTGGCCTGGTGCGAGTCGGCGCAGTCGGCGCATACGCCGTAGCGCCGCGAGCCGTGACGGATGCCCACGCTCGCCGCCAGCATGAAGATCTTCTTGCACACCATGCACTTGTACTTTTTGTCCTTCTTGTGCACCTGTAAGAAGGGGGGGGGGGATGAAGAAGAGAGGAAGGGGAGGCGATTGAGGAGATGAAGTGAGTCATTCGGCTAAATTGTGGTTATGACTGCATATGGTGAGTCTATTTTTATGTGTACCTGTATAATACACATATGAGCATTAGAAGCTAGTTAGTTTAGCATCCAGTCAACTTAGCATAAAGATGGAAAGCAGGAGGTCACATGACACTGTCTTTGTGTCATTTATCTACTAATTTAACTCAGTGGCAGGCTGATGGTGTAATAAGTCAGTGTTGGACCAACAATGTTATCCTCCATGTTTAGCTAAGCTAATTGCTAACTGTTCAAATTTGGCAAAGAGTTAATTTGATTTTCTCTAATTACGCAAAGCAAGAAAGTGAATCACACACACAAATTATTTATATATATATACAAAATCAAAGTTGTGAGTTTCACTACATAATTTGGTCATAAAAAAACAACAACATTACAATAGCTTTAGCTAATAAAGTATTTATTATATTAATTTATCTTCCTGTTTTCCATTGCTGTCAGTACACTCTTGATTTCTAAACACTAGATTCCCTCACAACACACTTCCTTAATTATAACACAGAAATGACCACACATGTTGACACGCGTGTCTTTCTCTCCCGTGTCCATAAAGCTGTCGGGCACACACCAACCAGGAAGTGTGACGGAGAAACGCGAGGACGAACAGGACGCTACACCGTTTAGCAGGTGTGAGTCGCCTGGTGGTGATAGACGGCGGCGGATCCTGAGCGTGGGCGGACTCACCAGGGAATGTCTCTTTACGTGCTCGCGGCGGGTGAACAGCTTGCCACAGATGTCGCAGCTGAAGGAGCGCACGCCTGAGTGGATGATCAGGTGCCTCTTCAGCGTGCGCCGGTGCTTGGCAATGTAGTTACAGTGGGGACACTTGAGCTTATTGATGGCTAGGTGTGAAGACTCGCCTGGATAGAGACAAAAATAGACAAAAAAACAGAAGCATAACTTCAGATTTGATGTCATCTTTTGGTGCAAGATTACATTTACTTTATAAAAAGATTTTTTTAAAAATACAAGTTTTGTTCTCTGAGGCTTTAAAGCTGCCTGGAAAGGAGTAACCGCAATAAAGCCTCCATAGATGCTCTAATGAGAGGGAGGCGAGTCAGGAACCAATATCATGTTCGTTCAATCAATGAGCTGGATGTGGTTACTATTAGAGAGCAGAAGAAACCGCACATCGATGCATCACAAGGAAATATTCATTACTTTAAAAAAATAAAAGTGTATTAATCTAATCGCAGCTTTTGTCCTGTTCCTTCATTATCGCTAAGCAACCGGCGCGTATCCGGCTACGACGTCGAAATTTACAAAAGGATTAGGACGTAAATGCAAAGCGGCAAAAAAAAGATCCGTGAAAAACAGGAAGTAAAACACGGATACCGATTATTTTGATCAATTCATGAACAGGATGAACTAGAAACCCTTCAGAATGACATCGTTTTGGATCATCTGGACGTTATACCGTGTGTTTTCACGTCCTCACCAACCTTTCCTGAGATGTTTATGGTAAACAAGTCATCGAGAACAGCTGCGCTTACAAATAAACACGCCGTCTATTGATCGTGAAGAGGCTGCAAACACACAGCGAGGCGTCGCCGCCGAGAGAGTGGGGTGACGGGGCCGAGCCCTTTGTTTGAGCCAAGCTGCGCACAACAGCGGCGTCGTCAGGGCAGGTTGCTAGGGGGGGTGGGGTGAAGGTGGAGAGTGGGGGAGGGTTGATGAGAAGCAGGTCACCTGTGTATTCTCGGTGTGCGTGTGTGTATGTGTGTGTGTGTGTGTGTCGCAGGAGGTTTAAAGGATGAAATGTTCTCTGTATTTTAAGACCTCCTGGCCTGGGGCTGCAACGTACTGACCTTTGACCCCCTCCCCCCATACGTGACAGTTAAACCGTACCTCAAACCTGAAATACTTTAATTCCCCCAAAGATGATTGGTTAATAGTTTAACTGGCAGCCAAGACACATTTTATTCTTCCAGCTGACTCTGTTTGCACAACGCTTAGTGGGAATGAGCCGTCCGTCAACGGCAGACTTTAAAAGACAATCAAAAAAAAAAAAAAAGACCTGTTTTTTTTTAAATGTCTGCTGATATTTCCAGTTTTTTATTTATTTTTTACTTTTACAAACACTCATGCTTACACTTCTTGCGTAACGACGGATGTGGGACGCAGCCCGATCGACAGACACAGAGTTCTCCTCCGTCCATTTAAGGTCAAATCTGTTAGGCTTACATAAATAAAGCTGGTTTTAGTAATTTATTAATTAAAAAAGTCACATATTTCAATTATATATTTTAATAGTGGTTGAACAGGACGCTGATGTGTAGCGTATCGACTACCCCCCCCACACACACACACGCACGCTCGCGTCAGAAGGTGTATTTTTAAATCCTGTTCTTACCATTCTCCCAGGACTCCCCTTGCTGTATGTCCTGGATGATGCTATACTGGATCTGATTGGCCAGCTCTGGGAAGGGGGTGGGGGGGTGGGGTGGGGGGCGAGAGAGAGAGAGAGAGAGGTGAGAGGGAGAAAGAAGAGATGAGAGGTGGTTGAGAGCCCGGGGGGGAGGTGGGGTGCGCCCACAGAGCATGCACACACACACACCTCACAACACTTCAGTTTGCGCAACTAACCTGCCCAACCCCCACACCTGCACGGAACAATGAGCGTCTCGGTTAACAACGTAGGCAAACACACACACACACACACACGCACACGCACACACCCCCATTATGTAAAGCAGTTAGCTCCCCAAGACACAGCAACAAACTAATGTTGTAACCAGGGCTCCAGCGGGGAGGGGGTTAATTAGAGAGTCAAGCCCTCACAAACACACACACACACACACACACACACACACACACACACACACACACACACACACACACACACACACACACACACACACACACACACACACACACACACACACACACACACACACACACACACACAGGCTCAGCTTACTCTGCTTTTGTAAGCACTTGTGTGTGAGCACCTGTGTGTGTGTGTGTGTGTGTGTGTGTGTGTGTCCGGTTCCTCTGGCATCAGCGCTTAAAGCCCATTAAAGACACACCCCTGTGTGTGTGTGTGTGTGTGTGTGTGTGTGTGTGTGTGTGTGTGTGTGTGTGTGTGTGTGTGTCCATTCTCCCTGGGTCAATATTTGGAATGGTGAGGACAGCCCCAGTGCATTAGAGTGGATTAAGGAGGGAGGGGACGGCCTCTGATGGCTTTGCACCTCACATGGACTGAGGTAGTTGTTGTGTGTAAGAGTGTGTGTGTGTGTGTGTCTGTGTGTGTTGTGCACACTCCCACAAAGACCAGTTTCTATGCAAATGTGTTTCCACCTGCTCTGCGTGCGTTCGATTCGTTCGCACACACACACACACACACACACACACACACACCGTTTAAACAATCCGTCTGGCCCGTCTGGAGCAGCAGCAGGAATTTACTGGCTGTGGGGCTCGAGAGCAGCCAGAACCTTCAACTGGATTTTCCACCAGACCTCAGACTCTGAACTGAACGCAAACAGCCTCCAATTTTAATTTGTCACCACTCGGTCTTAAAGGGAACCCTTAGAAATAATTCTAAAAGTGATTCCCACCGCTTGGAGAAAGCAGAAATGTGCCATTTCAGGTTTTTGCATGTCAATCAAGAAAAAAAACGGCACAAACATCGCTTTGAATTCCCTTCTAGTATTTTAAAACCTGTAATTGTTGAGAAAACTAGACGTTAATGAATCCATCCATAATATTTCACACTTGTAGGTGTTGACATTGTATGAGAAGAAAAACCAAAAGCCTAGAGAAGAACATTCTTTGAAAAAAAGCACATTTGTGCTACTTAAGCTTCACGTATGACATCACAGCTCCACCTGAATGAAACCCAGAGAGTGCCGTTGCCGAGGGAAACGACAATGGGTGAACGACTTGTTCAGAAGTAAACAAAACGTGCGAGGGAACGACCGACGGAGCGAAGGACGTTATCGTGTGACAAACTTATCGAGAGCGCGTCGCGACCAATGAGAGCTGCGTGTGTCACCAGATAAATCGAGCGTGTCCTGTATGACTAAACACTCCGATGTTCACATGTATTAACGCCGTGTCATGACTGAACCTTGCCAGTACATCTAGTTCATGACGCAGCAGTTTTCTACCCACAACGACTTGAATAAATGCAAAAATCTCTCGTACGCGCCGCAGGATTTTCCTGTCACGTTTAAGCTTTTTAGCAAAACTGAAGGCCCTCTTGGCCCCCCCAGACATCAAACGGCATCTGGAGAACATGTTGCACATTTTTGCGGACGGCGCCTCTCACACTTGTTGAATAATAGGGAATCCATCAGTTGCAGGCGTTCACCAAAGCGACGCTTCTTTAGATCTTCACTAAATAATCCCAGATCTATATTTAAACTGTAAATATTCAGTTCACTGTATGAATAAATTCCAGTTTGAAGGTAAAGGAACTGTTTAACATAAAACTATAATTTAAGGGGGTAAACTGTCACCTTGAAACCTTTTTACCGTGATGAACAGCCTACTTTAAAGTCTTCATTTGGAAATTAAAAAAAAAAAAAAAAAAAAAAAGACATGGAGCTAAACGACAGAAATACTAAAGAGACAAGAGGACAAGTCTGCAGCCTCTCCAGCCTCCTGAAACACTCCGGATCACTCTGCACACATTAAAGAGAGCCCAGAGTTGGAGGTACTAAGAGCATTCAAGTGCATTTAGGGAGGCCTGGGGGCAGGGGTATGAGGGGGGGGGTGTGTTTCCCCTGCTTACGCCATTTTCCTGCATTAAGCCTCTCTCTCGCTCTTTCTCCACTCTGTTCTCCTCACATAAGCATCCTTCTCCTCTATAATATGTGATATCATTATGTTTGCAGGGAGCTGGATGCTTAATAGTTGCCAACAGAAGGAGGAGATTACCGCACACACACACACACACACAGAGAGAGATGATGTGTGTGAGGGGAGGATGGACGGAGTGATTGATAGATTAAGAGACAAGAGGAATTTGAGCGTAAAAATAAACCCCGATCGAGAGTTTAAAAGATCTGTTTTTACATAATCTTACATTTTCATCAACAATCAGGCTTTAGAATCCGTTCTGGAAATCAATCAATCGTATTAATAAGTCATGTTGGCATCGTGTCTCTGCTTTGAGGAGTCAGCTATTAGTGACTGTAATGATGCGAGCTGACAAAACTGGTTGCTTGGAGTCAGACGTCCCAACAGCTTTAGGCGAAGTATGCAGACATAATTATTATGGTATGTCAAAACGGTACTATTATGCAAAGTCACACACAAGAGGGCACATTGGGTAAACCGCCTGGTTAAAGTGTCACAAATATAGTGAGAACACTCATCGTTCTTTAAAGGGAGGGTGTGTGTGTGTCTGTGTGTGTGTGAGTGAGTTCAGAGCTACAAATGTGTGTCGTACCTGCGTTCTCGGAGAGCGACGAGAAGTCCTCTCGGGGGTAGGAGGCCGACGGCTGGAGGAACATCCCCTCGTCGAACCCCTCTTCCGGCTCCGGTGGGAAGTTGTACACAAACCGCCGGGTGGTGGTTTGTTTTTTCCGCCTCCCGCTCCCGGCTGCGGGATCTGGTGCCTCTCGCTTGATGGCGGCGGCGGGGGCCGCGGCGGCGCCCCCTGTGGTCGGCTCGTTCCAGACGAACACCTGCACCCGGCCGCTGGCCGCTCGCGTCTCGTTGGTCTCTGTTGAATCGGACGAGTTGTCGTTGTGGTGGGCCCAGCTCCCGGAGGACCCGGGGGTGACGAGGGCACAGCCCTCTCCGCCCCCCGCCGCCACCACCATCACGTCTACGTCGCTGTTCTCCTCCTTCACCTTGCCACCTTCGTCATCGTCGTCGTCTTCCGCGGCGTCCTTGCCCTGGTGGCTGCTGGCCTTGATGGACAGCTTGGAGAGGATGCTCGTGGCCCAGAAGGTGCTGGGCTTCTGGTCGGGTCTCCTCTGGCCGTCTTTGGCCACCATCTGCCTCTTGTTATAGTCCACCACCACCGAATCGGGCGCCTCCTGCTTGATGCTGATATTGAGGGCGTCCTTTATGAAAGCCCGGCACGAGTGGACGACTTCCGTCATCTGGAGGTAACTCGCCACGGACATCACCTCGATGGCGTTTTGGCTTGTGAGCAGCAGATTCCCGGAGTAGAGGAAGTCGAGGATGACCGAGAAGCCCTGCACAGCGGCGACGTCGAGGTGCGTGACGGTGGCCTGGTCCTGGGCTTCGGCCTTGGTCAGACAGTAGAGAGTTTTGAAGTAGCGGCTGCCCGCTACCAGGATGTTCTTGTGTGCGCGGAACACCTGGCCTGAGACGACGATGTTGACGTCGCAGAGGATGCCACTTTTGCGTTGCTTGTCCAGCTCTTGCAGGAGCTGGTAACAGTAGGAGTTCTCATTGGGTTTGTTGCGGTAGTCGTCCCCTGAGCAGTTAGTGGAGGGGCTGGTGTTGTCGGTGGGCCTTGACATCTCCTTTTAAATGTGAAAGAGAGCAAGAAAGAGAAATTATTGACCAGTTTTGAGGGAGTTGCACATAATTCCCGTCTCCCCTTCCGGAAACTTTTTTTTTACACACACACACATCTACACCCTGAGGGTTCGTGGTGTGACGCTGACGCACCTCCCCTAGGGGCAGAACAGGTTTGACTCGCTTCTGGTATGGTGGAGGTGATGCAGATGCAATGAATGGGGCCTTACCTTTAGGCTGGGCGTGATTATCCACTCCCAAAATAGACTGACTTTGCTAGTGAGGCGAACTAATTTATATACAAACTGATCTACATTTCTAAGAAAGCGTTTTTAACAAGCCTCCAGGACAAAAAAACTTTAATGTGTGTTTGCATTTTTAACGGGTTGGAGTCATTTGCGTAACTGCTTGTTCTGACTGAATGGTCTTCGATATTTTTCAGCAAACAAGAACCAAACTAAAAAGGAGCTCTAGCATTGGCTCGCGTACTTAGAGAAAATTATTACCACCAAATGAAAGAAAAACAAATCCCAAATGAGCCGTCCATTTCCATCGATTTTGTGTGACCGCATCAAGATTCCCCCAATTTCACCCAAGTTTTCCAAATTTCCTTGAAAGCAGAAGCAGCGAGGAATCGATTAACAAGGAACACAACACTCTTGTTTGTTTCAATAATTCTACAGAATGGAAATTTTGGTTTTTAATTATCACCTTCAGAGAAGGCAGGCTAACACAGTTTGATGAAAACTGAAATCTTTTTCTTTGCACGCAGGATGTGAAGCAGAACATAATTAAACCTGGAAGCGTGTTTGGAGGAGCGTCCGAAGCCGGACACACACACACACACACACACACACAAACACGCACAAACGTGGCTGCAGAATGGGGAGGGAGCTGGTAGGAGCATAGAACTACCCTGTAACAGCCACCCCCACCTTCCCCCCTCGTAACAGGGCAAAGGGCCAGCCTGGTACGAAGCAGAGGAAAGAAAAAAGGGAGTTACACACGCCTGATTACAAATTACATGGCTGGACTTGCATGCCCACCTGCACATGGAAGAATACATTAAGGCCCATTACAAAAGAAACACGCTTACACACAAACACACACACACACACACACGCATGCACGCAGCAGCATACATCTCTGGCTCATTTTAGAATTGCACAGCAGATGTCCTAATCCAGAATAATTCACATTGCTCCAGCTCTGTATTTTTGCCCCCACATCTTCTGTGCGCACACACACACACACACACACACACACACACAGCTGGGGTTTCAGCTCGAGTAATTCAGATTAAATCCATTTCTCTGGAGGTCCCCACCCGGCCCCCGCCCCCAACTCCACTCCCTCTACACTGCAGCTCTTGTCCAGGGCAGCCTGGGCACACAGGATAGTATAGGGGGCTTATCATCCTCTGCCACAGCTGGAGGGGGGGTTAGGGGGGGGGGTGGGAGATGAAGAGAGATAGGATGGGATAAAATGAGGGCGCGACACACAGTGGGGAAAGTCTGTGGACGTTCCAGTCTGAAAGAAACAAACGGTGGGACAGAAAATGTTTTTTAAAAAAATCTGATGGAATTGAGCATGAAAAAAGAAATGGTACTAGCATAAAATAGAAAAGCGTGATAGCACATGCACATATAAAAAAAGGAGCGCATGAGGCGCAGAGAGAAAGCACAAGACCTTGAGTCGCAACAAAAAGGGCGGAGGAGAAAATGTGGAGCAACGGGAGCCGGAAAGCCGGCGGGATTGTGAGAAGGAGTTGGGTCACCCCATTTTAGCATTCACAATAGCCCGTGTTCTCCCTCAGGCTCATTGTCCACTCACTGTGGGCCTTTGTGAAAGGGCTCGGCACTCACTCTCTTATTACATCGCATCTCCCACTCACCAGTTCAGAAAAGGAGCCGGGGTGTATGTGGGCGAGTGGAAAGAGGATGGAGGAGAGAAATTATGCCGTGATATACACATCAAAGCCTCGGGAGGCTGGTCATCATGTCGAGTGCTGTGGAGGAATACGTCGGTACGATGAAAAGCAGGAGCGCCGCCGCGACGGGAGGAGCTGGATGATGCTTCGGAGTTAGATCGTCTTTTGTTTGCATCTGCTTTTCTCCGTTTGATACGATTTCAACTTGATAAACTAAAAGTGAATCATGTTCTGTCCACTCCTTTTATTAAAAAGTTTGAACAGGAGGGAAAAAAAAAAAAAAAAAAAGGCATACCAGAATGAAACAAACATTCCGAGATCAGTGGTACGTGGGATTTCTCAGATATTTTATCATTTCAACCAGCTAGAAATCAACCCCTGAACTTCACGACTCCCCAAACCTTTAATCCATTAAGCAGAGCAAGGCAAAGGGCCAAAGATGTGTGTGTGTGTGTGTGTGTGTGCTTATTGGACTCAGACTAGCGCAGACTGGTACTGGTAAAGTTGCTCCATACTGGCCTCATCAGCAGCATCATCCTTTCTCCAGATGTGCCACGTGTGAGCTGAAAGGTTGGAGAACCAGCAGACAGACCGACCCTGCGGAGCAGCTGCTGGAGGCCGAGCCGAGCCCGAGTCTGAGCCTCCAGCAAATACGAGTGCGACATCCATGACGTGGCACGGAATTGATTTTACCCAGAGAGGTTTGAGAAATGGCGTGTGTAAGATGGAGAGAGGATATTTGGGTCGCTCTTGTTTGGAGTCAAGCAAATGTGTGGAAATATTTTACAGTTGGGAGAATAGACGGATCAACAGAGATGTGTTAAGTTTGAACAAGGACGCTATGTGAGAAAATAATTTAGAATTCATGAGTAATTTCTGCTCATTATGGAAATTTGTTGGCCCGTCTCCACAAAATGTTCGTTTTGATTGGGTTCAGAACAGACGAGCGCAATATGTTCAGCACGGTTATTCTTGTCTAGGATAAGAAAACTGGTTGGTGGAACAAGTGGAAGTTTGCAGTGAGCACAGGCAGGCGAGGAAAGACAACGGAGAGGGGGGGGGGGCATTGCAATTATTAGCTGAACGGTTGTTTGACATTAAACAAATTATTTTGAATTTATTGGTTTTTAATTTCTTTGCTCCGAGGCCAGGCAAGCACATTAATCATTTAACTTCTTTAATGAAAATAAAAATCTACAAACATTGCTGCTGCTGTAGAAGGGCTGCTTTCCTTTATTGTCAATAACATCCAATATATATGTACATTTAATTAAGATTAGTTCAAGGATTACTTTTTGGTTCTAAGTGCAACAGTCTTTTGTCCATTTAAAAATGAAGGATGTAGAATTTCAATGAAAACAGAATGTAACCTAAAAACAGTTGAATACATTACAAAGACGATGTCTAATGTCTGTAAAGGCATCAGTATCTTTTTTAAAATACACAATCGTTCATATGTTAATTTAAAACCGATCAGCAGTTGTGAGCAAAGCACACTACTAACTGTTGAAGATTTCAAAGAGGGATTCTTACCCATTCTAGCTTGATATACGACTTCAGTTGCTCAACAGTCCGAAGTCCCCGCAGTTGTATATTGTACTTCATATGACTGTACACCTCACATTGTTAGTGGGCGGGGGGGGGGTGTAAGTCTGGACTGCAAACCAGCCATTCTAGTACCTGGACTCTTACTCTTGAAGTCACGCTGCTGAAATAAGGAATGTGGTTTGACACCGATTCAATTGGTTAAGCAAGAACCTCCCTGAAAACGATGGCATATAAATGACAGCATGTTGTTCCAAAACCTGCGTCTACATTTCAGATCCCCTCCTCCAGATGCTGCTTTAGCGTTATGCACAGGTAACAGTTCGGATGGTCATTAGCCTTCCAAATATACTACATATGAACACGTTCAGTCTGATGCTGTTGATATGAGGCTTTTGTTTTATATGTTAGACTTTAAATCGCATTTGCAGACGTGACGACTAACAGTGTTTGGTTTGTGAAGCGCTGCAGCTGCCATCTACAACTACAGATGATAAAGTCAAAGGACCAACACTTAGATTGCTGACTGGCCCTTATGTCCAGACGTGGGTGACAGGTTCAAAAACTGCAAAACACTTCACCGTTTCTGTCTTGATTTATCAAAAACACAGTGAGGATTGGTAAGAAACTGTTAACAGGTTAGCAGCTGGGATGAGCTACATTAACAACTGTAAATGCTCAGTCTGAGTAGTTAGCCTAGTTATCATGGTGACAAGAAGTGGGATGTTTCTGCAATTCAAAAGACACAATTTTGGTATACTTTAGTGCAATCTGCTTCTTTTATATTTGAGAGAAAACAATCCAAATTTACAACAATACAATCTAGATTAAGTAGGATAAGTATTTTTAATTTGCATGTGACAATTTAAATAGACATTCTGCTATACATTTGCTTTGCTATGCCTCTGTCCAGATGTATTTCTGAGGCAAAGACCATCAATTTTGAAGGGAACCGTTCCCTCAAGCAATCACTGCGTTTCACGGCATATTTCACTCTGAATTGGAAGATTTACAATAGATATCATTCTGTATAGAACAGGGTGTGACATGAGTGATTGCGATCGTGAACTCACAAGGACACTGTTTAGAGCCTCGACAAATCCGGTGTGTAATAGGGGCAGTCGCCCCCTCTGGTCAGCTAAAGGCGTGCAGGTTTTAAAACACTTGTGCATTGGCTTCGCTTTCAGACCCAGAGGCAACACCCACACTTCTTTTCCACAGTCCATGAGCCGGTCCCATGACCAACCCAACCCTGAGGCCATCTCCGCCGGTGCCTCACCAACTCCCCTACATCTACTGTATCCTCCCCTCGATCCCCCCCCTCCTCACCCAACCAGTCTGTCCCCAGATGCTAGAACAATACTGCAGTGTGTGTTTGGCCCAAGGTGTGGGAGGGCTGGACTGCGTGTCTTGCAGCCTCCTAACAATGCTCTGACAGAAGACATGGGGGTGGGAAGGGGACGAGGGGAGACTCGAGTCAATGACGAATTCAATGAGAAGAATTCTCCCTCTGGCTCCGGCCCACCCCATTCCCCTGACCTGTGGCCCCCAATAAACATCTCATCTATCTGGCAGACACCGAATTGCAACGGGTGGGTCCCCTTACTCGTTTGTGGGGTCTTACTCTCAACAATGAATGTGGTATTTGTCTTGGCTAGAAAAAAACCTCTGTGTCCCCCATGTCCGGGTTCCACTCAGATCATTCCACTATTGACTTATCTTATCTGATCTTAAGCCCAATTTAAGCCAACAGCGGGATACAGTCAAAAGATTTGTCCTGACATCAAATGCTACGTTAAGTGTGGATCATAATAATTTGAATTAGGCTTCAGAAGTCTCAACCTGGTGTGGTTTTTTTGTTGCAGTTAAGGTTTTGCGAGGGTGTGGCCAACAGGTGTTTGCATTACGGAAAGAAATAAAAATGTGCCATTGAAGTTCAAACAAAGAATGAAATACTGAGACACGAAAAGTCAGACAGAGTCTATAGGGGGAATTAAAGCTAACGCAGTGTAATGACTATGCAACGCACCAACTCGTCTTACAACGTATTGTTGTAGACAACAGATTCAAAACATGGTGACAATGTGTTACTGCTGTAACAATGATTTAGCTTTGATGCATACGTTTTTTATCAACATGTAAACAGAAAAAATGTGGTGCTAGAAAAAAAACTAACATATGGCTACAATATACAATCTCATGATTGATTTAAGGAAACCGATGATGTACTTTTGCCTGGTCGTAACCTTTTTTTTCTCCCAGCGAGCACATGGTACAAACCGAGCACGAGACAGCATCTACAGAATTACGGACAACGGCCCCCTTCTCCAAGGAGACCCACATTCACCACAGCTGCCCTGGTGTGCTAGGGCTAATTGAGTTTGCTATAACGAATGCAGCAGAGGCCTGACTAACGTCAGGAATGAGTGAATAGAACAAGACGTGGCCTCCTAACACTATAATACCCTTTAATGTACTGGGTCACAATTTTTCCTTGCTCAACTTACAATGTCGTAAGCGACGTCATATATATAAAGCTGACATTTATCGACAAAATGCAGGGTTAATCTAATCAGAGATGCATCAAAATATATAAAAAATATACTTTTCATTTACAACAATCAAGAAAATGGTCAACACTCCATGAATAGATGGTGTAGATACCTCTCACCACAGTGTCTGGGGTCCTTGTTGCTAAGGAAAAGCCCCACCAAAGACCCTAATCCAATCCCGCTGCTCTCCTTAACAATTAGAGATGTACACAAGTTGGTGGATCACTTTAAGTCATTCTGATTAGTGTTTGCGTGTGCAGAGGAAGGAACTAAATGTAGTAATGCAATCCTCTTCACTCACAAATTAGAGCCAAATAGCACCCCACTCTTAATTCCCCTGACAGCTCGAACCGCGTACTCAGGATAGGAACATAGGATGCGGTAATGTACAAGCAACATTAAGCAGCAGCAAGGCTTTATTATTTTCAAAAGGAGATTAATGGGAGAAATATCCTTTGACATCATACGGTTTGGAGGAATATGCACTCCCCATTTTTTGTGAGCGCTTTGGAAGAGCATTGAAAAATGACTAAAAAACAAACAAAAACAAAACGCAATAAAGACAGAGTCCACTAAAACGTGGTTTGCCTGTTTTGATGGAAACACATTCGGAACATAGACTCTGTTAGTAACTGTAAACCTTCCTCTAACTCAGGGTAACCACACGGTATTGATATGGCAACAGAAGCCAGAGTAGTAAAGTAATACTCAAAAGCTACCGCGGTTTATTTCTAAGGATCGGTCACAAGACATTCCCCCAAACTCTGACGCGAAAAGGCCATTAACCCAAAAATGTGTGGATGATCCAGTCAGGTGATGCCATGTCATTGTATTTACTTCCCTCTATTTCACTCATTTGTGTATACAAACCACACAAACTCACACTCTGAGCAAAAATGATTTACTCTACTCATCCAGCCCGGCCAGTGACACCATGTATGGATTTTAAGGGGGTGGGGGGGTCATTCTAGCACAATGCCTCTAATTTAGCTCCCCAAAGGGAGAAGGAGGTGGAGGAGGAAGACATTCACCAGAGGTCACCGGGGACTGCGAGCCGGCAGAGCCGCAGGAGAGGTCGAGCGGCTGGGGGTTGGGTAGGGGTGCGGTTCCCCAAAGGCTCATAGGGTCGAAGCCCTTGCCATTGTGTGACCTCTAGCAAGCTAGCGATCAAGAAAGACAGCAGCTGATGCAACGAAATAGACCCCCAATTCAAAAACACATTTTAGATCACTACTAACTTTATACACGTTTCACAAATTCTTCAGTCATTTTTAAAGATAATTACGTCATAATTATAGGTGACGGTAGTTAGCAGGTGTCACACCGGAGCAGGTTTTAGAAAAAGGTAACTTTGAATAACTAGAAAAAAAATTTTTTTTTAAAATACATTATTTTAAATCTGATATAAATGCGTCATTAATGCTTTTAAAAACATGTTTCATGTGTTTTGCTTTTGCGGTAACTCGCTCGACATTAGCCCGGCTGAGAGCTCCCCCTCCGCCGCCTCTTCCTCCGCTACCCGCGGCTAGCATGCTAAGCTAGTCGCTAGCTTAGGTTAGCATAGTGATGCTAGCTAATCAGCCAGGAGGAGGGATTGTGAAGCTTAACTAACGGCCTATTTTAGCCTTCGTTGTGCCTTTAAAACACACCTGAGCTGAATATATTAGCCACAAACGTCACGGATAAGACGTATATATTTTTGTCCAGCGTGTGTCGCGTTATAACGCGACGTAAAACACCTACGACAGCCCGTCAGAGCGGAGCTAACGTTACCTGCTTGGTGGGGTCATTTCTCCCGTGTTCTGAAGACAGGTGATGTCTCAGTAGCAAGGCCCGCTTGTAGTTTCGACTCCCTTTAACCAGCTCGTCGCTGTTTTTAGTGGCAATGTTGTGACACCAGGAGCAGGACATGAGTCCCGTCTCTTGGCAGAATTTCAGCCAAGGGAATTCCTGCAACCACGAACCGTGGAAGAGAGAATGTTTCTGGAGCAACGTCTGTGGTCTCATCTCCACCCCGGACTTCCTACACACCGACTCGCTTCCCGACTCTTGGTTGTCTTCGTTGTTGGGACCATTCCCCGCTATGATTAAGCCGTTCCCCTCCCTGGGACCGTCCTCCCCTTCCACCACTAAGCCGACACGATCGACGCCGTCCCCGGCAGCCCAGCTGCCCCCTTCCGGGTCCTCTTCCTCCTCCGCCTCGGGTTCCGTGCTATCGCTGACAGACCCAGCGCCCTCCACTCGCTTCTGCGATGATCTGTTCGCCCCAAGATCCCTGTCCTCCTCTTGATCCGGCCTGTTCCCGTTAAATTGTCGGTCTTGACAGGCCGGGGCCTCCCAGCTGTTACAGTTCCCCCCACCGATACCGCTGGAACCCGTTAACCCAGCTAATCCACCTCCTCGGAAAGCCAGCGACCTGCGGTTTCTCTCACCGGACATTTTCCTTTTAATATATATTACAATCTTCACTTTCTCAACAGTATTCCTCTCCGATAAAAATAAAAAGTGTTCGTTCAGGATGTCTTTTTCCGAAGAGATGGACCGTCGTCGTTGCTTTTCTCCGCTTTTGGCCCTCCCGGTGAGAGTATGTAGGTTATGCGGAAATAAATAAAGGTTTTAAACGCATAATGAATTTCAGGGTTCTCGCTGCGTCCGCGCAGGCCCCGCAGAGGTCGAATGGCAACGACTTTCCTCCCCACAATGCACCTCGACTAGAGTCGGGGGGGGGGGGTTGGAGAGGGAGGGGGCGGCTTTTAAAGGAAAATGGGGGTGCTGCCGATCAGCTAGGGGTCTTTTTTTTGTTTTTGTTTTAAGGGCTGCACCCATTTTCGGCATGTTTTCAACTTTTTGACTTTGTTCGTCTCCTCAGCTCATAAATGTTGTCATGTTCGTATTTAGCGAAGCGGGGTTAATATTATATTTATAAGATGATATTATTGTTGGAATTATTTTAAAAAAAAAAACATCAGATATTAATTAATATTAATATTTCCATGCCTTAATATTTTTATTTATAAAAGGCAATTATTTAAATGTAAATATAATATTTGTATTGTTCGTATAAAGTGAAGGTAAAGACCTCAGCAGATATGCAATATATGTATGTATTAGTATATATATATACACACCGTATAAGTGTATCTATATATTTATTTTTATTACTTAATTCAATCAATTTAGTATAAACCGTTCTACATCAACATTTTTGTCCAATAGTAAATAGTGGCATGGAAATAGAGGCATGGAAATAGAGATAGACATATATGTATGTAATTATAGGTATAGATACTGACTGAAAAAGCCCAGAGTCGAGTTGTTTTTTTTTACATACTGTACTTTCATTGAGCGTCTCAAGTTTGTTTGTCTGTTTGTTGTCGTAAAGATTACGTCCAGCAGGTGGAACTCTTTCATGACAGCTATCACGGTGACGCCTGCCATACTTCGGGTGTCTGGTTTCGGTTCTGACCAATTAAAGGCTTTACACATAGGTGTGAACATGAGTGGTATTTAACCCAGGTTGTGATTACAACAGGGATGCCAATTTCGTATCTCACTCTGACAGTTAAATTTCCAAGTTTTTAAAGGATGACATTGACAGTGTTACTATTTATTGCTCCAGCTCATGTAGGCACTGGCGAACATCTTGACATAACCTCCACGACGTATTGGACAAATAAAACCTTCAGGCGATTAGAAGAATATATGCCTTCCTATTATGCCATATCGGAAACTAGCAAGAAAGACTTAAGTATGTGGAAGAGTTTGCATTAAATTTTTTAAAATGACCATTGGTTCAAAATCAGTCCCACATATAATAGAGTCTAAACTCTAATAAAAAGTTGTTCTCTTTTGATTACATCATTCGTTTTGATTCAGTCCAGAGTTATTTAACATATTTGATACATGTATTATTTAAGAAGAAAATTTTTATCAAATATTCTAATGTTTCCCTGTTCCTCACTCTCAAAGGGATCAGAAGTAGCAGCTTTGTTAATTGTATTTTACGTCATAATGTGTGTTTATCACTCAATTAGCATTGTCTAAAAATGTCCAGAATTATGATAAATCCTTACGTTTGCGTTGCATTAAAAAAACAACACTGAAATAACGACGTGTCGGTGTGACACAGCTTGGACTTTCTAATGGTGTAAATCTTGATCCACGTGCTCGTCTGTGTTTACACTCCTGCGTGATGACGTCATGACGCACCCCCCCCCTCCCTCCCTCCCCGCACCGCGATCTGCTCGCTTGACAACATGAAAGAGTGAGCAGGAAGATCTGCTGCAAACATCTGAACAACCTGCACAGCCTCTGGAAATAAACTCTCAGGAAGAATATCCACTCTGACAATGGAGGACACAGAAAAAGGTAACGGATTTACTGAAAATAAGAAGTAGTCACTTATTTTTAATCTTATTTTTTACTTTTTTCTCAAGTGAAGGTTAGCAAACAAGCTAACTTTGCACGGCGACTATAGTTAACTTTCGTCTGTGGGAAACATATGCTGGGTTAGTTATCAAAATAAAATAAAAAAAAGTATTTATTAAACCGTAATAATGCATATGAAGCTTGGAAAGAAAATAAACCAGGACATATCATCATTAGAGTGCTAAAAGTTTTTAAACAGCACGGAAGTTAAGTGTTAAATAGTGTTTGTAATGTAAAACAGCTAGCTTACTTAAACAAGGAAGTCATTTGTATTTAAGGACAATGCTCGGGAGGGTGCACTTGGAAAACTGATTAATGTCTTTAATGGATTGATTTATTAAATATTTTCAGAAAGGTTTTTTTCTAATCGATTTATTTAAATAAATCGATTTAAACCCACTTTTGGATGCAGTAAAAACTTGTTAACAGTATGTACACTCGGTGCATATGCGTTTCCTCATAAATAGCTTAATCTACTCTTATAAAAGCTATTAGACTATTAAGTGAGGCATCCAAACACACACACACACACACACACACACACACACACACACACACACACACACACACACACACACACACACACACACACACACACACACACATAAATAAATACACAGACATACATTTGCACTGCTTGACTTGTGTCAATCCATCTTTCAGCCACCTCTCAGTCAAGTGTATTTGTCTGTTATGCAATACCAATGCAATCCCATAACATGTGTAACAAAAAGACTTCTCTGTGTGTCACAATGTAGTTGACACAAACACTGATTTTTTTTAAAAGTGTAAGTACAAGTAATATGCACATGTAAAGAGCCGTGAAGTTGCATTTATTTTCTCCTCTCAAAAGGTTGGCACAATATTGACCTCGTTTCCCTTCAGCAAAAAGTCTTCAACCCACCCCCACCCCCAAACGTCTGTAGAGATGTTATTAAATTTGATTCCTGCAAGAATTTTTGCCTCAAGAAGAAAAATATTGTAAAAAGTGAACCAGTAAAAACAGCATGTATGTTTGGATTTGGATAGATGTGGCCAGTGACTTGTCTAAAAGTCATGCTTATTGACACCAAACGAAATAGGGTCTGTGTTGCTCAGATAAAACTAACGCAGCACAGCTGGTCTGGACTAAATGATAAGTCAGGAATGCTCATGATGTTTGTTTCATGTCGATGATATTTATAAGAACTTGTCTGTATTCGTTGGTCTTGACTGGGGGCCAATCATCTTGTGACTTGGCTTTCCTGTGCGTTGCATTTAGATTTTACCACATTACATTACTTTCTTCCATTTGGCCATGAATGATGCATTGTTTGGGATTACATTACACTCCTTGGTGTAAAGGGTAACCTCTTGCCATAATACTTTTCAAAACTATTACTTTATTGAGCAGGGGTGAAGTATGACTGTGGTCTTCAGGTCAAAAATCCAAACCATGGATAGGCAGAAAATCTGGGGCCAGGGACCAGTTGAGGGAAACAGACAGAATGCATCAATGCAATTTCAGACATGTTGCCTAAACATCTGTTTTCTGCACAACAAGAAAGAAAAGCTAACCCATAATGAAACACTGCACACAGGCAATGTGTGTCTGTTAAGTCTAATCATAGGAAGTAATGAGTTCTCCTTTTTGATATATGATACATTTGTCAATAAAAGCTGACTATGCTATTCCATAGTTATAGCCTAATGGTAATGTACAATAAAGTCCATTTTATTATCACCTTTTCGTGGTGGTAACTATGGCGACTGTATCCTGGCACCATCTATACCTGGATTCTTGTTGTAATTTTCCTGTCACTGTCACCTCTGAATTTTGCTTGAAGTATCTTATTTTGGACCTCTCCTTTTATTATAATACTGTATAGCACTTTATCGGACATCAGTTTTTACCTGCCTACCTTCCCCTTAACTTGATCAGTGATCAGATCAATATTGATTATAGTAATGCACAAGTGGGAATATCTTTGCTTCAGTAGTTCTCAGTTTTTGTTACAGTGGCTGGAATTCAAGGTCTCCTTTTGGAAATTGTGTGAGTTATCCATGATTCATATCATTACACATCTAATTTATTTTTTGATATTAGTGGTAAATGTGCGGAAGTTTGCTTCTCTGTTAGAGCCTCAAACTCCACTTGTATTGTCGTTGCTTCTTTCATGCAAGCCTAATTATTTCATGCTGACAGGTGCGTGATTGTTTTTGGAATTCCTTGGTATTTTATTCCTTTCAAATACTTAAAATGATCTTCTGTCCAAAGTTTATACAAGAACATCATGAAACAAACATGGTTTTCATTTTACGGTAGAAGTTTTCTAGAATTTGCTGCTGATTTGATAGAAGATGATGTCCTGAACTCAAGTCAGATGTAGGAAATTGAGACAGGCGGGTCGCTGATCCGTGTTGTTTTTCACTGTCCAAAGACATTGATCATCAGCTGAGGCAAACATGTTTGCTTTATTAGATTGCACTGAAGCACAACTGGATGCTTTCAGCAGTCAGAGGAAGTAAGTTTCAGAAAACATTCCAAACCATGTACAGCAGAACATTTTTAGTCACAAACAAAATTTTTATGCTATGAACAAAATACGACGTATCTGTCCTTGTATGTTTGCTATTCTCAACAGAATAAGAATTGGGTAATTACTTCAAATACAAAACAGTCACCTAAAAATACTTGATAAGAATTTTATTCACTATGTCGTCACTTTTTTCAGAGATGCAAACTTGATTGTTTCCAGTGCTGGAGCTGTAGTTCAGTCTTTCTGTTTCTAAATTAAAAATGTTAATAGAAAATTAGATAAAGCACAGATTGTGAATTTTAAGACATGTTTGGGAAAATGTGCCCCTTTATATTCTTGACTCTATACCAGTAACGGTTGCTGGACGTGACTTGACATTGATCCGAACCCTTCTCTCTTCTCCCTAACATGCATTGATGGAAACCCGGTGGCCACTCCCGCTGCATCCCCAGTCATTCATATCTCATGACTCTCATTTTAAGTTCATCATGTGACAGGGTGTGCCATGAATAGGAAGGTAATTGATCTCGTGTTTTGCGTCATTAACAGCTTGAAGATGGTTCTTTGTTAGGGGATACAGTCTGAATGGGATGGGGGCCAGGGTCATGGGTGTTAGAAACACTGAACATGTTGTTGCGGTCTAGAGCTCCTCCACTTCAAAAGTCCGAAAAGAGGATTTATTTCTTAACAGGTGTTTTTATATTTTTATCCAACATGACAGGGGCTTTGGAGGATTTTTTAATTTAATCAGAGTGTGTGTGTGTGTGTGTGTGTGTGTGTGTGTGTGTGTGTGTGCGTGCGTGCGTGTCTGATAGTCTGCTCTGGATGCGAGGTAAAAATCCCACAATGCCAGGATTAAATTTGAGACTACAAGTGATCCAGTCTAAAATGCAAACTGATTCCGAATTTTATCATGAGATTTATTAGTGTTTTAAAGTTTTCTGGGAAAGTTGTGTCTTTAAATTGATTTTTTTGTGCGTAGTCTTTAGTAATTTGTCCATCTCCCTCTTTTTTTCTTTTTTTTTCATTTTAACACGTGTCACATGAATCCAGTTTCATGAATCTGTGGCGACGCTGCAGAAGGGAAATGTTGGATTCTAGTATGAAAAGGCACTAATTTCAGTCATCTCACTCATAATTAACATTTCACCGTTACAGAATAATAGTCTCATGTGTTTCACTGGGACTTCAGCAGTGTCACACTATGATTTAGTTTTTAAACTCATACACAGCTTCAGCTGAAAGTTTATCGCTGTGTTCTCGTCACGGTGACGTTCGTCACTGGTGGATCTACGCCCCATTACATCAGTGCCTCCAGGACAGACCCTCCCACCCCCACACCCACCCACACACCCCCATCCATTAATGCAAAGAATTTCCGAAGTCATGAATGCTGCTGTCTTTGGTAATCATCTCCGTCTGGAGTTGTTAGTCAGAATGCAGAGTTTTTCTAGTGGGCTGTGGTTTGTTTGTCCTGAATAACTTAATGGGTGTTGATTTTGTGCTTGCTTACTTTCTGCTGTTTCCATCCTCCATCGCTCCTCTCAGGGATCCGTCTTCAAACTGTTGATTCTTGCACCGAATTCTTGCTCTAACTCACAGATTCTTCTACGTTTGGATGTCAGTCGTTCTTTCTGTGAAGGGTAGACGAGGAGATGAGACCATTTAGATTGTGACTGATTCAGTAGGCTTACAGGTAGTTCTCAGGTAAATCAGAGATAGACATCCTACATCCTGTTTTTTTCTGTATCCATAGTTACATAACCGGACTGACTGCTGCATCAAACCACATGACAGCCAGAGCTAGCTGGCTATGCTGATTGGTTGCGTTTTAATGGCGGGAATAAAGAGATTATGGCTATTTGTTTTGATTAATTACATCATGATATGCTTTGTCATGTCGTCTTCTGTTCACTCCTGAACTGGATTCACGTCGGAGTGAATTTCTGCGTCATTCTTTGTCATAAAGGCAGAGCTAGAATGTTGCCAGGCAGCTTTTTCTACGTCACTGCAGCTTTAGATTTTCGTCAAGTGTGTTTCAGAACACAGACACACACACACACACACACACACACACACACACACCGCTCACTGAGACACTATCAGTTTCTGTGAATGAAGTGGAACCGGACCGGTATGTTCTCATTCAGCCTTTTCAGTGACCATCATCATTTGGCTTAAACTAAAATAAGATGGGATTGGTTCTTTGAGAAATAATCTGATCGTCAATGATCAGCGATGATCGATGCAGCCATTGTGTTTCGTGCACACACACACACACACACACACACACACACACACACACACACACACACACACACACACACACACACACACACACACACACACACACACACACACACACACACACACACACACACACACTCGCTGAAGGAACCAGCAATGCCTCGGGCCTCCTTCCCCTCTCACGATCTGACCAGCATTACTGCTCCTCCAAGCCGGACTACCCATCCCATCCCGGATAAGCGCTTCTCTGTAATCTGGGACGCTGCAGATTAAACCTTTTACCACCCCCCTACTCCAATCTCTCTCTCTCACACACACACACACACACACACACACACACACACACACACACACACACACACACACACACATACCATGTGACCAGCCAGTGCAAGTGGGCCCGCTTTCATTTCCTCGTTGGATTAATGTCAGGGAGGGAGGGGACTGACAGACACCTGAGATTGAGATTAGAGTATCGCTGCAGCTCTGACACTGAAAGCGGTGCCGATTCCTGTAAATGGATGTTAAAGGACAGACTGAGAGCCGAGCTTCGGAGTCACCTTTGTGAGAAAGAGAGAAGAGGTGTGTGTCAGTAGTGTGTGTGTGTGTGTGTTTGCTGCAACACCTGCCTGAAGCGACAGGTAACAAACTGACAGTCAGGACGGAGTGGAGGGCTCGCCGCGCCTCGGGCCCGCTGCACAGACGGAAGGAATTACCTGAAAACTCATTACACAACCTCCTCCCACTTTCACTGGGACATTGTATCTCTGACACACACACACACACACACACACACACACACACACACACACACACACACACACATACATACACCGCAAGACTCCAGGACGACATACACAAAGAGCCACAGACCCAGGATCACATGTAGACAATCAGCGCTGGGCTGTTTTTGCTTAGATAGCAGCGGCGGTCGCTCCGACCAGCAGCACGCCGGCAGCCGTTACCATGGAGCCCCTGGAGGAATACCACTCTCCCTTCGACTTTGAACAGGGAGTGAACGCCAGCTATCTGTACCTCTCCCCGTCCTGCAGCGACTCGCCGCCCAGCTCCCCAGCTGTCAAAACCAGAGGTAAACGCAAGGAGGACAGGGAGAGGCCTGGGCTGTGTGTGTGTGTGTGTGTGTGTGTGTGTGTGTGTGTGTGTGTGTGTGTGTGTGTGTGTGTGTGTGTGTGTGTGCACTGAGACAGACAGACAACCGGTTTGGCTCATTGAATCAGCTGGTTTTATATTGTCCTGCTCAGTTTCAGTTTCTGGTCTACTTTTTTAAATTTTGCTTCTCAAAAAGGGAGCATTTCAGAAAAACACACACCGAACCTCCACCGACACACAACAAGCCCCTGTTAACAAACACAACCTCCATCTAAAGGCTAGCAGGACCGCTCACATGCGTTCATGAGAATCCATAGAGCAGTTAACGGTGCGTGTTCCTGAAATCCGGTGTCGATCCAGAGTTTATTCGCGTCTGTTCTTCATCCCTAAACGTCATTCGGTCTCATCGTTTCCGTGTGATGACATTTATTCAGCTTTGTTTCTAACTTCTTCTCCCAAAACATGTTTTTTATTCCTCAAACATTTGGTATTATTAGATTAGATCTGATTGGATTATGTTCAGATTTATTCGTTGCCTTCTTCGATGTGTTTTCTACTCGTTCTGCTCTATCTCTATCAAGAGGGGGTCAAGTTTTCGGCATTACTGATATAAGAAATCTTCAACAGAGATTAAGATATGGATTAAAGAATGACCGGTTGGAATTATCACTCTCTGATCTGTTGAATTAATCCAGATTATATGGTGCAGATTGTCAGACATACTTCAGGTCAGCTGACGCCATGCGTCTTCCCTCTTCCAATTATCTCACAGAACAAATTTAATAATCTTACATTTAGGGGACACTCTGTCAGAGATAATTTAATATCAGATGGATTTAAATCAGCCTGAATTTTTCTTCATAATAAATTCAGTATGACTTTATTCATGCGCTGATTGTTGTGTGACTTTTTACAAACACGTTTACTTCACGAGTCTTGACAAACTTTAGAACGCTTCAGCCTCCTAACGTTGCTTATTTAGGTCGTTATTATTTATTTAAAAGATGCAGAATCACACGATCCCATTGGTCGGAGAGGAAATGAGCTGAAGCTGAGGGACCGGGCGGCGGGTGGTTGTGCTCACACCCACACACAAACTTCTCACAAACTCTGTCTTTCTCCCCTTCGTTCTCTCTTTCTTTTCTCTCTCTCTTTCTCAGCCTCTGGTCCATTCTGGTGAAAACACACCTCCGAGGCGAACATCGGAGCTACCACACACACACACACACACACACACACACACACACACACACACACACACCAGACGACACATTTCGTCTTGCTGCACGCGGGAATGCATTCAAAACTTTTCCATAGCAAGGCATCAGCCTGCAGACGGTTATGAACTTTAACCACTACATTCTTACAAAACTGTGTTTAAAGCAGATCAGAGGTCTGTGGCGGCTTAAAGTTGATGATAGGAAGAGAAACACAATTTCTAATATAACAGGAGAGAGGAGGAGGCCTCGTGTTAAACAGGAAGCGTCCGTTACAGCAACGGTTCTTCTTACTTAATCACTTTAACATTTCCTCATATTATTCTCATTAGATCTACTTATTTATTTAATTTGATGAAATCCTCTGCATATATATTTCAGCCACAGTATACAGACAAGTTCTGAACTGGAGCTTAAGTGATTGGAAACCTGAGGAATGCATTCACAGACAGTCGTGAGGATATTAGTCTGAATGTCGTGGCATTTCCTGATTCTTGTCAGTTTGGTATCTGGTCCTCCACAAAGATTCTGCTTGGCTTCAGATATTTTTGAAAATATGGGGAGTATGGAGGCAGGAGGAAGCTGGAGAACCCATATTTTTTCCCTAAAGGGAGATCGATGCGGCGCGTGGTCCAAAACATCTTAGGAAATCTTTAAATATTAATTCCTTTTTAAATTCCTGCTTCATCTTTGACAGCATCTGCGTGTGTGTGTGTGTGTGTGTGTGTGTTTTTTTTTTCTGTCCATCTGTATTTGTATGACAAACTTGCATCAGGTGGTTTTTAGAAAGATGAAGGCTTCCATTAAAATCGACTGTCATGGCTGTTCCGTCTTAAGATCTGCTCTCCCCCTGCTGAGTTAATGGTGCAGTATATTTATTTCTCTACACCATTAAATGTATATCTTTGCGTCTATATTTTTTTCTTTTACTCTCAGTCCTTGAAACCCCAGATAAAAGGAGAACCGACCCGCCGTCTCTTTGTTCCATCGCGGTCAGACGGATCCTAACAACCTCTCTGCGCCGATGTTTTCTCACGCTGTCTCAACCCAGGACGTCTCCATCTAGGAGCTTCTTTGTATTATTGATGCTGCTGCTGCTCCTGCTGGGAGCATCTCTGTCAGAGATGCCAGCATCAAAGGAACCGCATGCTGGAAGCGTGTGGAGTCAAAACACGACCGTGTGTGTGTGTGTGTGTGTGTGTGTGTGTGTGTGTGTGTGTGAGAAAGAGAGGGAGCTGGTTGGTGTGGCCGTACAGAAGCAATGAAAGCTTGTGTTTCTGATCTCGATCAAACGGCATGTTTAGCATCCTTTAATTTCTCCTGGCTTTATTGACAAATAGAGGAAACATGTGACTCACAAAGGAATCAAAGTTTTTTGAAATAATAATCATAAATTTATTTTTTTTAACCTAGATTCCCAGCAGCATCCGGACCCGGCTGCAGAGATGGGCGAAGATGCGATGGTGTCCACCGGTCACTATTCCTCTCCTCTCCCTGCCATGACGGAGGAGGAGCGGCAGGAGCTGCAGGAAGAGCTCGCCAAGGTAGGGCGGGGCCTGAGGGGTCAAAGGGGTCATGGTTAAGGTAGCCAATTGGACATCAGACCTTATTTTTGTGTGTGTGTGTGTGTGTCTGCAGGTTGAGGATGAGATCCAGACGTTGTCCCAGGTTCTGTCGGCCAAAGAGAAGCAGGTGGCGGACATTAAGAGGAAGCTGGGCATCACACCCCTCAACGAACTGAAGCAGAACATCACAAAGACCTGGCAGGAGGTCACCACCTCCAACGCGTTAGTACCCACCCCCCTCATTCACGCCAACCCCCCCATACAATTCACCACCGCCACAACGTCTGCCCTCGACAGGCCCGACCAGTTTCACGTGACTGGAAACGAGGAGCGTTCTGATGCTTTCAGGGAACTTAAACTGGCTTTGAATGGTTGAGTTCTCTCTGATCATCGCTCTCCTTTTCTTTCACGGTTCATCACCCCTCCCTCTCTTTGCTCCCCCCCCAGCTACAGGAGGACTTCTGAAACGCTTTCTTCAGCGGGTCTGAAGGCGTCAACGGCGATCTCCAACGTGAGCTCAGCCATCAGCAAGAAGCTGGTGGATGTCAGGTGAGCCCTCCTTTATGTAAAGGGTATATTCTGGTGCATATGTATTTTACATATGGCAAATCCTAATCCCCCCCCCCTCTGGATTACTTTACTGAGCTGCAAACAAGATTATACGGCCCCTGAAGCACCATTGTGCTGAGAAAGGCCACCTCCTTGATGAGCCTCTTCACAAAGCTGCTTTAGGGGTGTGGTAGTGAGCAGGGGGTCGCACACGGGTCAACAGGGGTGTGTGTGCGTCAGTGTGTGTGTGTTTGAGGAGATACTTCCCCCCCCGTGTCATACAGGATTAGCGTGTTGACACACGATCAGTCTTCATAGGGTGAAATGGGATTTATAGGATTCACGCATTTAGAGCAGCGATGGTTAGAATGCAGGAGATTTTTTATCGTGTGTGTGTGTGTGTGTGTGTGTGTCTAAAACTGTGTGTTCTGTGCTAAGATAGCCGCTAACCGCTAACCTTTTCTCCTCCATCATGCTGACGGACAGCATGCGCTCATTGCAACACTCAGCTAGCATGCCTGTCATGAGGTAAGGGACCCCCAGCTGGTGTGTGTGTGTGTGTGTGTGTTCATTCATTCATTATTTGATCCTAGAATCCAGATTTTGCATGTTTTGCTAGAAAATTGAGTAAAATCTGTTTTTATTTGTATGTTTTTGTCGAGAACCACAAAAAAAAAACCTATTCTGAATGTCATGGTGATTTCTGATAGCTGATGCGTTCATAGGTGAACATTTAAAAACATAATTTGACTCAAAGGAGCGCCTGAACGACACGCTGTTCATTTCACATCCTCTCAACTACGCTTTCACCTTTCAAGAGCTTTTCAGAAAAGCAGGAATCATCGAGGTCATCGAGACAATCCTGCTTTGTGTGTGTGGAGTGTCAGATAACACGTCACCTGAAGGTGTGAGGACAGGCCCGTCCTCTTCCTCATATTTCGTCTTTTTCCTCTCTGACGTCTCGTGTGTCTGTCTCTTCCAGGAATGCACCGTCCTTCAAGTCCTTTGAGGAGAAAATGGAGAATTTGAAGGTAAATGAGTTTATTAAGTCAGACCTGAGCAGAGGAAACATGTGAAAGTATAATTTAGTATTTATTATTATTATAAAGATCCACCAGGAATAAAAACAGGAAGTGTCACTGACCCACTTCAAATTTGTTTTTTTGTTGGCTCTTTAGAATCCCAATAAAATCTATTGACCTGCTCAGGTCCTTCGTGTTGTGTCATATTCCTATCAATAGCTTTATTGATTATTCCTCAAGGTCATATTTAAAACACAAACACACCTTTAAACTTCTTTTTAATCAGTATTTAAATAAAGCTGTGCAGCTTTTCCAAAACCCGTCATCACGAGCAGCCGTTGATCTGCGGTTAAGTTAAACTCGTCGAACTTCTGTCACTGAAACTTTGTGTTTCAGTGACAGAAGTAGAGACAGTATACAGACATGTCTGCAATATCTAATGTTAATTAGAGTTAATTAGACTGTTAGCTTTAGCAGTGGAGCTCCCCGGGGGGGTCACATTTACTGTCCATTCACAGTGATGGAAAAGAACCACACTTGAATTTAAATGTAATGTGTATGTGTGTAAATTGTGACCACCCCCCCTCCCCACCCCACAGACCAAGATGAGTTCGCCAGCCGCCCCTCCTTCCAGCACCAGCGACGAGGACAACAACCCCGCCACCGAGTCTTTGCTCACCCAGCCTGAAGACTCACCCACCCAGGAGAGGCCGATGAACTGAGACCTGCCCGACAACTCCGAACTCCCCCCACCCCCCCCACACAAAAAAACCTGTTTCCTCACTTAACCCTCTCACTTCCTGACCACCAGCTCTCTCTTCCTAAACCTGTGTGTGCCAGCCTCCTTTCATTGTTAACAAAAAGTTCGTCACAGCTTTCCTTCTTTTTTGTGACGCGTCGCCGACCCGGCGACTGGAAGCTCGAGACAAACGGAGTCTCGACGTCGAGTCTGTTCCTGCCCAAGTGCCCTGCTTCAACCCTCCTCTTCTCTCTCTGCTCCCATGCTCCTTCTTTCTCAGCTTTGGTCTAACCAGTAAAGTTCTGTTGCCAAACATTCTCCTACTTTCCTTCATTCTTTTTTTTTTTTCCCCCCACACCTAAAATTTTGACTGTATGAAGTTGCACAAATATCTGAAAGGTTTAAACTTCTAAAGTTGACTTGTTTAGTGAAGAATTTACACGTTCTCTTTGTCGTCTGCCTGCTGCTGCGTTTCCCGTTTTCGATATTAAATAGATTCTTCTGATCGAGGTAAATGAAGAAAAGCAAAAAAGGAATCAAGTGGACTTTGGTTCTTTTTCAATTCCCATAAATCTCCAGTCCAGTTGCTCTCCTTGATTTCTATTCTTATGAATATTTGTTGGCCTTACTTTCAGGGCACTTATTCGTTCACTATTCAAATTTGGGACCAAAATGATATCAGTTTTCTTCATGACACCGACTCTGGATTAATATATGCTTATAAAATAGTCTAACACTGTTTGAAATACGACGTTATGCCCTTTATGTGTGACACATTGTTCCACCACTGTGTAATGTTTCACCCACAGAGCCAAGCGACTGGGTGTGTGTATGTGTGCGGTCGGTTGTGTGTGTGTGTCGCATCGGGAGTCACCGACTCCAAAACGGTGAGAGTGAAATAAAAATAAATAAAAATGTCTGGAGAGTCAATATTTTATCACATATCCATTAACTCCTGACACACACACCCATCACAAGTGAAAGCAACGCAACGGATTCTTCTACATGTGGGACCAGAAAGTAGTAAAAATAATTGTCCTTTAATGCATCGTTCTGTTTTAATATATTCGCACAAATGCTTCTTTAATAAAACCTAAATGACTGTAAACAACTGCTCTGGACATTCTCTGGTCATGTGCTGGATGTGAGTCTTCCCCTGCTGGTGGACACTTGTCAGCATCAATAGAATGGATTTTTTTTTTTAATCTCATGTCCTCGTGTAACATCATCCATGACCTGGTTGACTCTATGAATTCATTACAGCCGTTTATCTCAGACTTCACACTTACACCCACACAGAAGAGTTGTTTGTTCTTTAATTGGAGCCGTGGAGTGAATAAGATGCACTCCAATGAAAAGTACATCCTGGTTAGGATTATTTATTTAGTAGGATGGGTTGAGAATGAAAATCCTGCTGAGTTCCTCAAGTAGTAAACGCCACTGTGTTTGAGTGATGGGGAAGGTTTTTTTCTAAATGTCTACTGTGGGAAAAACCCATTTGAATTATTCAACAGAATGTTATAAATAAATGTGACTGTAGACAGATCTGGAATGGAACATGGCCAACATGATACCCCGTTTAGCTGCAGTACCTCTCTTGAACACAAGAGGGCAGCCACGAGCAGAAGCAACACTTGGTTTCACTTTTCTCAACCCAGACTGATAAAATAATGAGGAAGTAATCCTCAAAATGTTCCACATAGTCTAACAGGGGTTATAACAATAAAAGTAGGTAGATATTTCATGCATTGCTAGAAAGTAATAAGTTTATCACTCTTTTTATTTTGTAGGAAAGGATGGCATCCTTGTTTCTTTTGGATTTTACCAAGAGGGTTATTTCTTTTTTGACATCAGTCATTTTTGTTTTCCTCCAATAAAAGCAATAATACACATAATTACCAAAGAAAACCTTCTCTGAAAACTTTATGTATTATTCATAAAATGCACTCGCAGCCTGTCATCAGTAGCCATTATGCAGCAGAATGGCCTCTGTGATTTATCTTGTGTTCTGCATTATTTATGGTCTATTATTGTGAGGCTATTAAGTACGTGTTATACCTGTATTTTATGACACATAAGCATCTATTTTGCATTTAAAATACGAATCTGAAAATTAAGCAGCAGCTTTAACTTACAAGTAAATACAGAGAAGTAAAAGTCAGCAGGAAATACTGAAGCACATCATTAAGTGTTTTTATGGACTGAAGTGGATTGAAATGAGGAAAGACACGGCGACAGCGGCTAACAAACAGCTGCCAAAAAAACTTTATTTAGTTGGGACCAGATGCCTCCAGAGTCTTCCGGTCACACAGGTCGCCCTGGAGACGGTCCAACCGGAACAGAGTCAAACAACAGCACCAGAACGCAATTTGTCAGGAAACACAATTTACAACAAGAACGAAGGCAGTTCCTACACAAAGGGGTTCAGAAAGAAAAAAATAGGTACAGGAGATAACAGTCAGCGTGTGTTTGATTCTTCTCTGAGAAAAATCATCGTATATTCATAGAATTCATTTGATTATATAGTGGAAAACAATATAAGAAAACATCATTGGTGCAACAAGACTACTTGTGACAGATCATACGTATTGCAATGGCTTTGTGTGCTGACAATAAAGAATCCCACGTGTGACGCAGTCGACTGTCTCTGTAATACAACGTTCATATCAAACATGGCTTGATAGCTTACGTGAGTTTTAAGAAATAAAAATAAAAATTTTTTTAATGACTTTTCATCAACCCGTACAACGCACTTCAAAATATAGTCTAAAGTAAGTAGCTGATTATTCCTTCTATTGTCAAGAAATAAATATAAAGCAACCAGTGAGCTTAGCAAAGCCAAAAAACAGGCGACACTGCTCAACTGTCCAACCAGCGTCTGTAAAATTAACTGGGTAAAGGTGTGATTGATCGTTGTATTCATTTATTCTTGCTTGTATTTGTTTCTTATTCTAACAGTTACCAATAAATTAATGATTTTGATAAACAAAGACAAAAAAAACCCAACCGTATTTCTAGGTGTTACGGCAATGACTTAGCCAATCCAATCGCTTCATCCGGGCTACATCAAATGATTGGACGGCCTTCATTCCTGTCTGTCAAGCTACATACCCGCCTACCTGCATGAAACTCCGCCCACCTCCTCCATGGGAATAGAAGCTATATCGCTAAAGCTAACACCAAGATGGTTTTTTGCAAAATGACCTGAAAAGTGTGACGTATATTTCTGCACCTTTGTAAAAAAAAAAAAACCAACAACCCGCAAATATATCGTAAAAAGCCGATATATTAAACTAGCCGTGTCCTAGCTGTTGCTTCTTGCGTCATCCATTAGCATTAGTGTTAGCCACCCATCATCTCACCTAACTCGCGAGTAATAAAACACATTTCCCAAAATGTTGAACTTTTACATAAAGACTGAACTTTGCAAAGGGCAGGAAGTGAGTTGTGACTTCATGTGAGATATTTACACAAAACGAGCGTCATGCTATGGTGCATTGTTGTTGTTTTTAACACAACCATCATCAGTCTGCTTCCGCTGGTCAGACCAGGACCCTGATCACCTATGGCTTGGAGACATTTTCTGCAACAAGCAGAATCTGAATATCCTGTAATTTTGGCTCTCTCAAAGCCAGATCATCTGTTGCAACTTTTCAGATGCACAAAGCAACATGGCTTTTAGAAAACTGATCCATATGTGGCTGTTTCCTCCTTCCCACCCCCCACCCCCACCCCATCCCCAGTCACCCTCACTCCCCCCAGCTTTGAACCTCATGAACTTCACGGAGGAAGCTACCGATTTCATGGACGGCAGCGATTCCCATCAGCTAAGGTCACAGAAGGAGAAGGAGCCCGCGCTCTTCCCTCGTCGCCCTCATCAATTATTCAAGCAGTTGGACACACATGTTCACGTAAACGATTTCCTGTAATACATTTAGGGCCCCCCACCCCCACCCCCGAAACGTTTTTGACTCACTCCTGCCTTCATTCTCTACACAACGGTCCAGCGAGGAGAAGCACCACTGCGGCCCGTTAATGTCAGTGAGCTTTAAGCAGATCTAATGTCACCTTGTGTTCGGCGTCGTAAACATGGAGGATCTCTTCTCTTACGCTTCGTATTTGTCCTCCAGCGGAGAGGAGATGAAAAATGAAGCGGCCTCGCTTCAGCTGGTGGGCGAAGCAGCAGGGGGGAGGTTTATTATGCTATGTCACCGCACTGATTGAAAATGCATGAGGTATGACAGCTTGCACATTGAAACATGTGCATTAATGGCTGCAGGAATGACTTGATCGGGGAGCACAGGTGTGCGCGCACACACACACACACACACACTCACAGTCTGCTTTGTGTTCACACGCTCCTCACAGACACACACACGGGAGGAAGTTGGGATGCTACATCGAGCAGATGGGACATACTTGGGGTGGTCATCTGAAACTCACACTCCATCATCTCATGCTGCACACACACACACACACACACACACACACACACACACACACACACACGATGCTAACCGCTCTTTGGCGGGGGCCCTGCCTTCGCACCGGCGACCCGGTGACTTTGCGTCATCGCAGGATGAGGCCTGAAGCCACGGGGACATATGCTGAGCAGCGTGGGCCCCTATCGCCACGACGACATGATCCCATACCAGTTGGCTTTCACACCTCTTTCACTCATTAGATCTGCGTGAAAGCGAGTGTGTGTGTGTGTGTGTGTGTGTTGTGTGTCTGGAGGCTTGTGATTTGTGTAACATCAGTTTACACATGAGTGAACCTCCTCTCTCACAACGCCGCTGAAATGAAGGTGAGGGGTGTTTCGCTGAGATACGTAGTCGTATTTTCTTTTAAACGCTTTAATCATAAATTCTGCTTCATTATTGAAATATATGGTTAAAAAAAAGAAGGAGCAGTCTTGCTGATCCTTGCAAAATTAAAAAGCATGCACCATTTATAACGTTAAACAAAAAAAACAAAAAACAACCTTCGGCAAAGTGAAGTTTCCATGTAATGTTGTTTCAAAATGAAGTTTGAAGTAAAAAAAAAAGGTAAATGCATGATAATATCATCATATCATCATCATCATTAATGGTCAAAAGGCTTTAAAATGAAATACCGCTAAAGACACACACATTCCACTCTTCCTCCTGTATAATAAAATGGACATTTTTGGAAATGCATCTTTCCTGAACTGAGCGGAAACGGCTGGCTGCTTCCGCTAGTTGATGAAATTCACTTAATAGAACGTCTTAAAACATCTTGTTTAATCCATGTAGAAAAAAGCTGCACGTATGTATATTTATACTTTATAAATGTTAAACAATATATTTGTTTTTTGGGGGGGGTTAAAGGAACAGGTAGGTGGATTTCATCAACTTTTCCCTCCAATATTTAAGCTAAGCTAAGCTAACTATCCCTTGAGATTTCCTCAATACAACACAGAACCAAAACCTGACTGTGAATTAGCATTCCGAGCGCCAAAATAAGAAAAACCAAAACCAGATTCCTTATTTATGCTAGCATTCTAGCTTAGCATCCCGTTACGCGGCGTTAGCATATGCGGAGACGGACGACGAGTCGACAAAATAGTTTACAGTTTGAAAACACGTAAGAAATATTTACATCAAGAGGCTTCAAGAGGGTATAAAACGCGACACGCTGTGACGACCGCGCCGGGGTTTGAAAGCAGCCGCTGCCAAACGAAGTCTTTAGGATTCACGGAACGTTACGGCGCAACTTAGCGACCTGAACGTGACTTCGAGGCTACATGCGGCCTCCTCCGCTAGCTGGATGGTTCCTTTTGGTTCTCCTGCACGCATCTGAACACGTATTTGTTCTTCATTACCAACACGTTTCTTTTCTGACAGTTTGAACCGATAAAAATACACCGGCACAAACTCCCGGCTGCTCCCAACCCCCCCGCCAACGGACGCCGCAGTCCAAAACGGAGAACATCTGTATAAAGTCACACATCTCGCAAGTTTCTTCTTGGCATGCACATGCATTATTAAAAATACAGTTAGACAAGAGCATATAGTATATATACTGTTTGAAAAAAGTGTGTAAAAATCCAGTGCGACAGTCTTGAGTTCTTGAGGTCCATGTGATTGTAGGTAACAGCCAATGAGATGATCCGGTTTAAAGAGAGGGCGGGTCAGCAGCCTCTCCGTTGCATATCAAAGATAAAGCTGAAATAATTAGCTTTTAATATTTAGTTTAGGATTATTCTGGATAATCAGATCCAGTAGTAGAATTTGAACTCACAAGAGCTTTTTCTACAAGAGGTCAATTATTCATTACCTTCATGATTAACGCGAGCGTCGCCTTTTTCAGCTTCCTGTGGGAATCGCAGCGGCGCCACGCTACCGATGGATCATCTCGCCGGACTGTTCCAGGTGCTGTTGGCTGAATGAAGCTACTTTGATTTCCCAAACATTTTTTAGATTTCACCACAAATAGAGGTTTAACACCGACAAACTTCTTTAAAAAAAAAAAAAAAAAAACGGGAGTGGGAATCATGTTTGGGAAAACAAAGAGATGGAAAAGACAGACGAATCAAGACACCGAAACACAGCATCATCATCATCATCATCATCAAAAAGAAAAAGTTCACGAGTTACACCAAGAGTAGAAAAATCGCTCTCAAAACCTCACGTCTTTCTGGAACCGAGATCGGGCCAAAAGGGCCACGGGGACTCAACTCTTAGGACATTTCTTTGTACCACAAAGTGAACTACAGGTATAGAAATCAGAACCCGGACTCGCCAGCACCAGAGACATTCCATGATTCGTTGCTGTACGCCGTCCAAGTCGGAGCAACACGCCTCGGCATGAAGCTACCAGACATGAGACGGCAAACAGCTGAGGTCCACTCTAGAAACTTTATCATCAAGGCACATTCAGGACTCCTCTCTCCCTCCTCAACACAACTCTTCTTCTCCCTCATTTGTGTTCAAGCCCCAGAACCATGGCTTCACAGTACTTGCAGAAACCACTCTGACCCTCCTCTACCTCGTCCGCATTCCTGAACGAAGATTGGACCTGCCTTTCCTCTTTCTATCGACAACAACGCCAACCCAACGCTGCTGCAGGGTCACGCGAGGCAAACGGCGAGACGGCACAGGTGCAATCAGCCGCGGTCCATTTCTGCGCCTCACAATCACCAGTTCCTCTAAGTCTAATTACGGTTCCAGTTATTTCACATTGTCAAGACGACTGGCGGGACCGGCGAGAGGAGCGTCCAGCAGGAAATGAAGCTGCAGGCCCGCGGGCGTCTCCTCAAGAGGCTTCGTCACCCGCTAAGAAATCGGTGAGCAGCTACTCGAGCCGTCTGACACACAACTTCATCTTCGGGAGCCAAGAGTGCAAATGAAAAATGGAAATAAGAATGGATTCTGAATATTAAAGTCATCTCATAAATATACTCATACACAATGATACTGCATCTTAGATATACTGCACTGGCTTGCAGGAGCTTAATCTGGATATATAGCTCATATATTGACCTGTACTTGGATAATATAAGGTGTAAAGCAGCCTCATAAGTGTCAACATCTCGTCACAAATAAGTCTTGTCACGTATGAAATATTGATCTGAGTCGGGATCAGATACATAAACAGGGAATGCTAATAAAAGTGTCAACTGCTGTTACAGCCGTCACTGCTTAGCAACACAACTGGACATCCGTGCACGGACATAACAAGTGTGTGTGTGTGTGTGTGAAGACATATGCATTGAGGTCCCTCGTAACTCACAGGAGTTGATTTTTATACCATCCGTAAGCAGAATCATGCCATCTCGTTTTTATTCGGCCTATAAATCACAGCTAATAGGCAGCAGTGCAGGGAGTAAACGCGCCAGAGAACAAAAGCCAGAACAGCTGCCGCCGCTTCATCTGATGGAAAACAAGGTCCTCATAAGTATTCATATCACTCTCAGCGGAGCAACAAGACCGCCTATTGTGGCTCTTTGATTCCGGTTTTAATTCTGCTGTGCAAACACATGTTTATGCCGGCGGTCCGTTCCTGAGCCGGCGTTTAGAGGCTCTTAGCTCTTCAACTTCTGCTCCGACATGAACGCGTGAAATGAGCACGTATTTGGCATCATTGCATTGATATTTCAAGGGGGGGTTGGGGTGGAGAATGGGGTTTTTCTAGGGAAGAACTTAACCGTAAACTTCCTTTGGGCTTGTCCTGCTAGGGGTCGCCGCTGCGCGTCATCCCGTTTCCACTTCTAGATGAACGCTCATTCGTTTGGCAACGTTTTTTGTGCTGGATGCCCTTCCTGCTGCAAACTAAGCATTTATCCAGGCTCGTGTCCCCATAGAGCTGCAGATGCTGGGGGGGATTGAACCCGGGGGCAGCATACGTTCTACCACTACACCCATAAAAATCTGAAAATTCGATCTACGACAATCGTCTGGTTTAAGAGAGAGAGCGTCAGAAAAGCATCGCAGCTGAAGAGGAAGCAGGAGAGAGGACAGAGCGTTTGGCAGCGACCCACTCACTGACTGGCGTCCGGACACTTGGTAGACTTGAGGCAGGGTGTCTTTTATTTTCATGTTCTACAGCATCACATTGTGTACAAAATGGAGTGGATTGACCAGAGGACACATGGGGAGAAACAGCACGGCATGGGAATATAGCACCTCTATTTCTCCCCCCCCCCCCCCCACACTACACCGCTGAGGCCACACCACTGGTTCAGAGAGTGTGTAAAGACGGACCTGGGCCGAGTGTCTTTGAAAGCACCATAAAGGGAAACCCATGTTTGTGCTGTTTGAGACCACGAGGCCCCCCCAACGGATCCCAGAGTGATGCTGGTAGAATGGCAGCACCTCTCCTTTTTTTTTTTTTTTGGTGGGGGTGTGTGTGTGTGTCTGTTTTTAGCTTAAATGAAAGTTTGTGTTTAGCTTATGTCGGCCAGATCTTCCTGTTTTGAGCGACACACAAGAGAACTTCTTGTAGAATTAGCTGCCTGGAGACGCCTGGACCTCTGGGTCCCACAGGAAGTTATTCCTGGACAGAACCTCTCAGAATCGGCTTGGATGATGGATCGCCCCCCCACCCCCACCCCATCATTGCACCAGTGGAGGCAACACAACCATGAAGCACCACAATGATGGAGAACGGTCAGTGGGACGTGCATGGAGTAAAAAAAACACACACATCAGAAACATCTAAAGCCTGGAGCAAAAAAATAAAAAACATCCTTGAACCCCCCTATCCTCACCCCCCCCCCCCAAAGAGAGTCTGTCATGACCACGCTGTGGACCCGACCTGCACACACACTGACGGGGAAGCGCCACGGGCCATTTGATGAAGGTGTTTCTCCCAGGGAGGAGTTGGAGTCATGCCTCAGGGAGGTGGGGGTAGGTGGATGGGGGAGCTGAGCACCATGCTCCAGTGGCGACCCCCCCCCCCACACATTTGGCCGGGGGGGGGGAGGGGGAGTCCTTCATGTTTGCAAATAAAAGTGCAGAAACGCACACGCGGGCGCAAACACACAGCGTTGTCAATCAAACTAATTGAAAGTGGGTTGGCGTGACAACGGGGGTGGGGATGGGGTGGGGGGGGGTTGGAAATAAGATAAAGGTTTTAATCAACTGTGGGTTTGTGACCGCTTAGCGGCGCCGGTAGCTTGAAGGAGCTCCAGGCGGGAAATGTCGGGGGGGTTGGGGTCACGATGGTGGAGAAGAGCACAACAAGCTGGGCTGGCAGTGGGGGCGACTCCTGGGCCCCCGCCTGCATGTACAGATATTTCCTTCAGCAGAACATGAAAACAAAATCCATAACCAAGATATATATTCATATATGTGTGGAAAAAAAATAGAAGCAGCCAAATTCAAAGTCTGTCTTGCTTTTCGTTCTAAAACTCCATGTTTTCTTTGTGTATATATAGATTTATCTTTAAACAAGAATAATACAATGGCAATTCAGTTTGGAGATAAGCAATTTCTTACAGAAACATAAATGTTATGGCATGAAAAACGCACAATGTTTTTTGTCTTTTTTTTTTTTAAAAACAGCGACTTTAAGGCTAGCCATATATTCAAAGTAAAAGAAGCCCGACGGGTGGATTACGAGATTTAATCCTCACACGACGTCACGCTTGAACCTGAACTGAGCTAAATGATCATAAACACTGAGATTAAAAAAAGATACAACCACATACGGCGCTGTGATGAAGGACTTCCTTCCTGATTTCTTCTCTTTTTTTCGGGGGACATTTGTTAAATAAAATCCTGAGGGGAAAACAACTTTTTACCTCATTTAAATGGAAGAATTCTTTCAAATCTGCGTATTTTTATTCTTTTTCCTAATTGAAAGTCATTTTAATGACCTGAAACATTTAAATGTGAGAAAGAAGTAAAAAAACAACAACAGGAGAATCCATTAGCAAATCCTTTTTCACAGCACCATACATACATGAACAGATTGGAGAAAAAAAATAGAACAGAAACAGCTGACCACATGTGTATGCTTTCAAAGTGTGGAAGTACTTTATATTTTATGGGGAGAGTTTATTAGCTGGTGTTGGTTCTGAATAATTTTGCCGCTAGTTGATCCTGCGCTTGACGGAAATGCCAATCAAGATTTCAGCATGCAGTCAAACACGTTTCATGTGATGCAGATCTAGAAACACAAAGTGCGTGTTGTTGAGAACATTTGTCTAAACTTGAACACTTCTATCGATTTGAGTCCATAAATGCGGCGTAATCAAGTAAAAAAAACCCTCAGGTGACAGACGAGTCCATCGGTTGAGCGCTTCAAAGTGAACATCTGTAAAATATTTGGCTTAGTGATTTTTGTTTCCTGCCTTGGAGCCAATGAAAAGGCCGGAATTCAAAACGAGAGCATTCCAATGACAAATCAGATAATGGTATTATTTCGAACCGATGACCTCCTTTTACCTCGTGGTAAAAAAAATTTACAAGCCAAATGTCAGAATTCTCTTGAGAATTCATGTTTTTTCTTTTGGCAAATAACCAAAGAGCGGCTTAATCAAGTGCTTAGAACGTATTTAGAACCTTCCTCAAATGATTTGGAGGAAATTATGCTTCCGAAAAGGGGAAGTGATCACATCTGTGGTTGAATATTGGCCATTTCTTGCTTTTATAATGAGATAAATTGGAAACAAAGAGGGCAAAATGAACATTTTTAACTCTATAAGGAACTACAAATGTACCAAGTGCTTTGTTTCACGCATCCAGTGCAAGTGCCTCGCTTTTGGTCTTCAGCCCTCTCCCTTTAACAGATCATAGAGATGCACCTCTGCTGTTTTGTTCCCTTTGGGACGGTGTAAAAGTTGAGTGGGGTGGGGGTGGGGGTGGGGGGCGATCTGGCTGAAGGTGGTGAATGGTTTTAGGACCGTAGATGTCCGGCGTGTGGAGGAAGGTTTTCCAACACACCTTCAGGAGCAAAGCAGTGAACAGTCTTGGTTTCACAGAAAAAACAAAATAAAGCAGAAAAGAAAAGAAAGAAAGAAATGGATCCACATCAACAAAATCATGGCACCTGAACCGAAAGCAAAAACGGAAATGTTGAGATAAAATAGTTTTTGGTTGCAAAGTTGTTGTAATAGAGATAGTGCTGTATACAGTATAAACCCAGGTACTTCTTTAGCTGCTGGTTTTTGCTTCCTTTAGAATCACATCCCTGATAAAACAAAGAAAATGAATCACGAGGATAAAAAAGTGACATAGAAAACCGTTTTTGTCTCCTGCTTCGATTTTGTATTTGTGGATTCTTTTATGCGTACTGAATCGGAAACGGTCCATCTGCTTTTCCTGACTGTAAGTAATATCTTTTTTTTTTTTTTTTTGCATTGATCGTTCACCTTGCGTGTCTTTATTCTTCCCCTTCTTTCTACCAGTCCATCTACTCCTCTCAGGTCGGTCTACATTCCCCTCAAGGCTGTCAGGAGTGAAGAACAGGCGAGGAACCGGATTACGCCGTGATGTCGGTGAGAAAAGATCACCGACTCCAAATGATCCGGGGAAAAAAAAAAATCATAAAACAAGAGGAAGGAAGAAGGAAAACAAGCTTTACCGCCACGCTTTTTCACAACGTTCTTGTGGCAGGAGGCCCGTTTTTCTTTGGGGGGGGGGAAATGTTTTTCTACCAACTAAAGAAGCTAAAACAAAAGGTTTTGGCCTTTGTTGCGCACCTTTTCTCTGACAGGACTTTCCTTTTAAAAACCAGAGCTTTACAAAACATAGAAAGATGCAACACCGACCCCCAACATAAAACAAACAAACAAACAAACAAAAACCAGGAGAGATAGATTTTTCTTTACGGTTTAGCTGCCTTGGGGTTTTCCAAACACTGGGAATGAGAAAGGTGAGGCAGTACTGGAAATTCTGGACGGCATTGTAAAAACGTGACTCTGTTGGTCCTTTGGTTCCTTCCACTGCTGGAATGGTTCAGTGGAGCTGGGGGTGTGTGTGTGTGTGTGTGTGTGTGGGGTGGGGTGGGGGGGTGGGTAAGGACAGTTGGGATTTTGAGCTAAAGAAAACCGAATGCATGCAAAACGACGCCCCCTCCCCGTGTTTTCTGGCGAACGGCAGCGATGCCGCGGCGTTCGGAGGGGAGACGTTTAGTCGGTGAATCTCTGGCAGGCCTTTTTCCAGCGGCAGGCGGTGCACCACATGTCACGGTTCTCCATCCCGTACACTTTACGGCACTTCTTCCCTTCGCCACGCACCTTTCGACTGCAAGGGGAGAGATGGAACCTTATTGAGAGTCAATCTTTCGCTTAATAAGATTGGAGTACAAGATCCTATTGGATGCTTTTGAGGTCAGATCTAATATTTGTTCAGTCTTAAATGAAAACTGAAGAGTAAATGTCAAAGTGAGATATGATACCTGAGGGCGGTGGCCGCTCTGGGAGGAGACGAGAGGGCGGCGAGCGCCGTCTGGGAGCGCTGGTCGCCGAAGCCCTGGCTCTTACTGGGGGACACCTGCAGGGGGCGCACTAGCGGTTAAGACAACCCTAAAAAGGAGCTGCGTCTGCTCGCTGTTTGAACGTTTCCTCACCGTGTTGCCGGTGAAGGTGACGGGCGGCGACTGCCAGGAGATGCTAAAGCTGGAGCTGTTGGTGGGCGTGAAGCTGGTGCAGGCCGACCCGGCCGAGTTGCTGCCGCTGGACGGGATGGACACCGGAGCTGTGGCCTGAGGGCAGAGGTCAAAGGTCAGAAAGGTCGTATTTGCTGAACAAATGGAGGTGGAATATCATCCATGGCCTCCAGTAACTGTTCCGTAAACCCAGCGAAGAAACGGTTCAAGATATCGACTCTAGTTTGGTTTTATTTAGAGCCCAACCAATAAAAACAGCCGCTTCACACGGGACGCGTTCAAAGAATCACTTCAGTCCCTCCAGCTCTGAATTCACAATTAAACTTTCATGACGTATGACGATGAGGTAAGCGGTCCATCTGCCCAAATATGGTCATCCTGTATGAGTTCAGCCCTGATTTAATACACAGCCTTCTTTGAATACACAAAAGAGACACTTAGGGATAGTTTGTGTTAATGGCAGCCTCTAAAACTCTCCAGTGGACGCCTCGTTTCGCTAATCACCGCCGCTCATCTCATCCTTCAAGAAACCAGTGACGTCTTCTTCTTTTTTTTTGCAGTAAATGTCCCTGATCGGTATTTCACATAATTATGTCGAAACCTGCCGCTGAGCGTCGATACGGAGGCGTTAGCGCTGCTGCTAATGGAACCGGGGACCACAAGTCACCGTGACATCATTGGATTTTTTGGTAAACAATGCGACACATAATCGGGATAATGAGGACGGTGGTGGCAGCAAGTGTGAGAAAAGACGTGCTTTTACTGTGTGACCTGTGCTTTGTGGTGTCGCTATTGATCCGGAGGGTGCATCGATCCTTTAATCTTCATGATGAGCCCGACTGTGTGTGTGTGTGTAGTACATTGATCTTAATCTGGTGTGTGTGCGTGTCTACCTGGTAGGCGTGGTCTGTGTGGATGAGGTAGAGTGCGCTGGGTGCAGAGCGGCTGAGAGGAGTGACGCCGCCGACGTGAGGCTCCTTAGTGTCAGCCGACTGCGGAGGTCTGTGGGAGTCGTGCAGCTGGGTGAGCGGAGGGAGAGGAGACGGGGGAGGCGGGGGCGCCGACAGGACGGAGGGGGACACGGGGGAGAGGCTGCTCAGGCCGTCGGCCACCGAGTCCGTGTTGAGCTTGATCTCCGTGTAGTAGAAGTCCTCCTCGCCGTCGCTGCAGTCCGAGTCACAGTTACGCCTGCGAACGGAGTCAGAAGAGAACTTTTTCATTATGAATACACAAATGTGTGTGTGTACTGTCAAACAACATCCTCTCACACACACACACACACACACATTACAACAACCGTAACAAACAGCGTTTATCAGCGCGGGGCAGAGGGCTACAGTTTAATCAAATGTCAACGAATGTGTGACATCATTGTTCTCCATCTAACTGGTTTTCCTTTCACCTGTCACCTCCGCCTGCACTCACGACAGGAAGGACGCGTTGCCGTGGCGATAATCCATCAATTGTTAATCTGTTTTGACAAGGAAGTCAGTTGGAGGGGTCACACAGGAAGTGAAAAACGCTGCTTTAGGAGGACTGTGGTCATGGCAGCGCGTGCAGTGTGTGTGTGTGTGTGTGTGTGTGTGTGTGTGTGTGTTACCCCAGATGGATGGTGCGGATGTGTCTCTGGATGCCGGCGGCGGTGCTCAGCACCTTCCCACAGTTCTTCCACAGGCACTTGAACATCACCTTCATGGAGTTCTGCAAGAGGAACCAGATGTTTTCCGTTTGATGAAGCCTCAGAAATGATCTTTCATTTATCATCTCATCAGCGAAGCCATCGCCATTATCGTCAGCTGATCATCTGAGGGGGGGCTGATGGTGGCATTTCCTCTGCTGTGGGGGGGGGGGGGCAGTCAAGCTCCTGTATCCTCTATCAGTCTCCTGTAATTAAGCCGCTGGCGTCCGACGGAGAGTGTACGCTGTTTTCACGGAGCCCTTCGAGATTTTTTTCCCCCCACGTCTGCGACCGGAGCCGTGAGAAAACGGTTTCACAGGCCTGTCTGTCACGTCATTGTTCAGGGGGTTGATTTAATTTTGACAGTGTGTTGGGGTTTTTTTTTCGTTTTTTTAAATCCACACTCAATCGTCAGGGGGGACCCCCTTGCGATGTTTTGTCTTTTGGCTAACAAAGGCCTGCTGTGTGTGTTGTGTGTTCCTCTCTTGAAAGGAAGCGTTTCACAGTTAATTAAACGGCAAGCTCCAAACCGCAGCGTCTTGCCAAGACAGACAGGGGGGGGGGGCTAACAGGAGGATGAAGATAATTTCAGGTGAAGCCTCAGCATCACACAGATGGACCCGAGTGTCGACTGCATCCTCACCGACGTTGTTAGAGGACCCGTTTTTTGTCTCCGGTCTGACCCTCTGGTCGACCTTCTTTTGTGGTGAATCCCCAAATAATGCGGCGCAGCGAGCCGACGCGGAGCTCGCCCGAGAACCTATTGATTTTAGAGGGGAATTGAAGCCGGCAGCATCTTTATGTCTGCTGCAGCTTGCATTAAAATCATTACCGCCGTTCCAAATGTCAGGGGATGACACGTACATACAGAGAGACGGGGGGGAGGAGAGGAGGGAGAGATGGATGGTTACGACGGCGAACGACAAACCGGCGAGCAGAGGTGCTGATCAGGAGGAGGCGATAAGAGACGGGAGAGCAGAGGATTATCCATCTGAAGAAATAATGAGTGACACCAGGATGTGGACGCCAGGAGCTGCCAGAGGTGGAGGAACCAGAAGGGGCGAAATGATGAGTGGGAAAGAAAAAAACGGTGCGTGTGTGTGTGTGTGTGTGTGTGTGTGTCGAGCTCATGATGTCTGGCCGGCGAGGATGAAACTACAGCCGGAGCGAAAAGTCTTCGTCTTCTTTCCCGTCGGATTTCGATCCGCCTGAAACGCATCCGTCTCCTCCTTCATCGAGCGACGGGCCTGTTTTCAGGAGAAACGTTGCCGTTGTCTCCATAAAACCCGTCCAGATGCGAGTCTGTGACAGCTCGCCAAATTAAAAAGACTTTAAGTACGGCTGTGACTCTCCCCAGAACCTCCGGGGGCAGATGAGGTCAGGACGATTTTAATTAGAAAACCCAACTAGAAGGGAAAATGACTTTTTACAAACAAACTGCAGCTTTATAGTTCCTGAATGGTACTCAATTCTCATCCGGAATAAAATGCTTTGATCTGAAAAAAAGTCTTTTTCTCTTCTGTTTGGCCTTCGCTGTCGCCATTACTGCATTCTTCACGTCACAAACCAAATATTTTACAGGAGTCAGAAAATCCATCTTGTAGAATAATGAGGACAACAGAATGTCGGAGGATGAAACCTTGAAGTTATTCTGCTGTGAAGGGAAACACAACTTCTTGCTGCCTTTAACTTTCTCTGTTGATGTCAATCCAAAACACAATGCAGGTATTGTAATTATTCGACATCGACTACATGCACACTTTTTGTTGCGAGCACAAAAGCGTTAAATCATACGACGGCGTTTACCTTGCGCTTGCGAGGAATGGGTTCGTCGAAGAGCAGGCTGCTGCCGTCCTGCTCCTCCAGGCTGGGGTCTTCGGGTCCGGCGGGCCCGGGTCCCACGCCGCCCAGGCTGGGGACGCGGAAGGGTTTGAAGCTGTCGGCAGAGAGCGGCGGCGACGGTGTGGAGGGGTTGGACTGGTCGCTGGGGGCGGACCAGCTCCAGTAGCCCCCTGAAGAGCTGTTGCTGGATGGAGTGAAGGGGCCAGCTGAGCCATTGTCCTTCCATGAACCACTCAGAACCTCTGAAAGGACCGAGGTGAGGGAAAGGGAGAGGCATCGAGGAAACGAGGGGAGGAAGGAAACGCCGTCAGAGAGAGGAAAAGGAAGCAAATAAAAGTGAGACGGGCGCTAAAGCGGGACGTGTTCGGTCCTATTCAAGAGACAAAAACCACCACGGGACATGAATAGAGCTCGTATGTCAGCAAGATCAAGACATTCAATTGAGTTCAGACAGCTTCAATTGCACTTCATGTAAAACAACCTCAGAACTCTACGTTTGGCTGTGACTCAAAAAAATATCTGTATTGTTCTGAGACACTTCCGAGGTCACGTTCCCCCGATAAAAGAAACGTTTCTTTTGAATGTCCCTGACAAAAGTGAGCACAAAACAGAAAATGACAAGTTTTATACCTGTTTCGGTGTGTGTGTGTGTGTGTGTGTGTGTGTGTGAGGGAGTGAGTCAGATATTTAAGCGAAGACTCATTTTATTTGGTTTCAAGCTGCTCTCTGAGCAGGAATCTCTGCTCCATCTTTACGTTAGACAATAAAAAAAGAACCCCACATATCCATCAGGTTTTATTGGTGCAGAAAAATCAATGAAAGGAGGGCAAATAATACCGAGATAAGAAAAATCTTTTCATGTGCTTTGAACTAATTTCATCACATCTGGCGGGTTGTGAGAGTGGAGGTAATGGAATCTCCGACTGATGTTAAAGCACCTTTTCTGATCTCCAACATGGACTCACGAGTGTTGCGCCTGCATGAGTTCATTATGACAGAAGTGCGTGCGTAAGCACGCGCTTCACTTCCGACTGCTCGCCAGGAAGACGTGCGCGGCGGTTGGAGGGTCGGCGGCGTGCTGGCTTGGTCGAACGAGCTGTTCTTCGGTTTTACGCTGACGATCTAAGTGTTTGCACGTGATTGCAGTTGCAAGGGAGCTCCTTTGGATTCCTGCCACCGTGACGGGTGCCAGCGAACCGGACTCATTGTGCCTTTCTTTGGATTTCGCAGAAGTCGTTGATGAGAGAGTCCCCAAAGCACAGCAGGTGGCGGTAATTTATCAAAACCGGGCTTCCACATGCATTCACCAGACAACAGCTGCGAGGGAAAGGGGACGCTATCGCGCGGTCGAACATGCAAATTACCAGCGATTTGTCAAAAGGAGTTATGATGTTGTCGGGGAACTGACCGTTGACTTTGACGGGCGGACTCCTGACCAGAGGGCTGGTGGAGAGGCTTGTTAGCACCATGGCGGCCGTCACCTTGTCCATGTCTACTTCCTCCTCCGACCGTCTGCGGAAACACAAAGAAACACTGAGTGAGAGTCTTCAGCATTGAGCTGCTAATTACATACTTGTCTAAGCTGTTGTTGTTTTTTTTAATTCTTCGTGGCGCGACTGACGCAATCACCCAGCCACCGTTAGAAATATCAACAGCTAACAGCTAAAATGGAAATGCACAAGATAAAAAATAAAAAAAACTAAGCCAGACATGAATCCCTTTGTACCCGGTCTACATTATAAATGTAGAAGTACACAGATCACCGATCCATAAGGCCGACTGTTACCAAACCAAACACACATATTTGTCTCTTCTAATTAGCACTGAGCAAACGTGCGCTAGAAGGCAGGAGTCTTAATCCTCTCGCCTGTATTCCCCAAAGACGGGACATCCCAGTGATCAGAGACGTCGATGGAAGTATTACCATCAGTGTGCCTGACGCTCACGCTCGATATTAATAAAACGAGTTACCCCTATGTTTTATTCCAGGTTTTAATGTGTGTGTGGGGAAGGCAATCAATCAAAGTCACTTCCAATGAAATGATGTCTTGGACAAACGTGACATTATGCTGCACCTGAACTAGTATGTGGAAGAAATCTCTGCTGGAATAAATGAACCGTCTTTTGTTTTCTGAATACTCTGTGTTCAAAAGAAGACTCTTAAAGACAGAAATATAAGAGTTGGAGTGAGACATGTTGTTAGCTCGAATAAAAAGTTTACCAATAAGATTTCGGTGGTGATGCGGCTCATCATCTAGATCATAGGGTCACTTACAAGGTTTGTTTTCTACACAAATATGTAATGGAGCTCACCTTCACAGGCGTCTGGCACCACCTACTGCACATGCAGTTCCTCTTTGCACAGTAATGACCATCTTAATTGAACTGATTGTTCCTCAGGCCACGCCCTGACGTCTAATTTAATCAAAATACCTTTTTTGTCAGTGATTCTGCAAACAATAAAAAAAGGGCCGACAAAAAAAAGAAAACAAAAAAAACGCACAACAAATATATCTTTAAAAAGGCGAATCACCATGCAAACATTAAGATAAGATAAAATAGAACTTTATTAATCCCAAGGGGAAATTCTGTTTTCATGTCATTCCAGAAAAAGCAGAATAAAATGACAACACAATGAAATTACAACAGAACCAAAAAACGAAAACATAAATACTGAGTGTCAAGTTCTGGTCAGTAGGTATTGCACACGTTAATGTCAGCGAGCTGCTGCAACAGATCAGTCCCACTGCTACCCCCCCCCCCCCCCAGTGCAAAGCAAACCACAGCAGCAGAGTAACCCAGTTTCCAGAGTTGATTTGGATGTGTGGCTTTGGAGGGAGGCCCGAAGTGGGGATTTTCTTTCTATAGATATTTTGAAAATCTGGCACACTATTTCTGGTTTCTTCATTTTTACCAACCCCCTGCTTCACCTTGAGCATCAAATCCACATTTATCCTAAGCTGGGGGGGGGGGGGCGCTCCACTTCATCACCAGTAAGCACTGCACTTTTTAAATGTACCATTAAGAATAAATTTGAGGGAATGAATTTAGACGCTCTGTGTTTTCCAGTTGATTTATATACAGTACATGCAATCAGGAGGAAGGTTACGCAGAGGTCTTAAGCTGTGATGAGGCCACAGGTTATAAGGCAGAGAAAACAATCTGAGGCAGAACTTTCACCTCCTCTTAAACTGAAGCAACCGGACCCGGAGAACACGACCAAAACCAACAGTGGAGCGGTTTAAAAACAACAGCGTTAAACGTCTTGAGTGGCCCCGTCCAGGCCCAGACGTGACTCCCCGTGTTTATTTTTAGAACCACTTTGAGGCGCAGACGCTCTCCATCCGAGTCAACCGAGCTCAAAAAAAGAAAAGAAAGGAAGTCCAGATGGAGTACAGTAACAAACACGTTAGAGCTCACACATCTCTAAGAGGAAGGACCACATGGACACAATAACATGGAATGAAATGTGTTTACGCTGGAGAAAGGAAACCTTGGTTTGAGTCTTTATTATTGGTCGTAAACATCTTCCAATGGTCATAAAACTACAAAGTAATTAAAAATAAATTCATTAAATGTCAATAAAATCAAATTAAATGGCAACAAACAGAGTTAACAGGGTGATATGAAGCAACAGATCTAGAACAGTAATCTAGATTCATTCATATGATCACAGCCGTAATGTAATGACTACCATAGTAAAGACGTACTGTAACGTTGCAATACAGTAAAAAATAATTGCCAGGCTTAGAAGGTGGAATTAATTCACAAAATCGAGACAAAAAGAGAAGAAAGGAGCGTGTTGGCTAACAAAGGGAAATCCTTAGCCTCCATTAGTCGGTATCTAATTTATTAACCCTTCCGCTGTTGAATATGATGTCATTACAGCCTCCACATAAATCACCAAATGAAGCTGCGTGCAGGCCTGACACTTTTACTCGTAACCCCCCCCCCACCTTATGTCGCCATAAAAGCACTTCCTGGTCACCTTGGGAGGCCATAGCGCAACTGAAGCTATCATCTCCACGGAAACGAGGCCGGAAAATAATTAGCGGGTGCTTTGTCTGTCCAGAAACATGAAAGGGGAAATCTGAGAAAAACACATTAGGAAGACTAATAATTAAGAAGTGATGTATGAGAGGGAGGGAGGGAGGGGGAATTTACTAAATCGCATTTTCCATTAAGGCTGTGATCAAACTGAATCTGCGTCCAACTGTCTATTACGTCTATAATTAACACACGGGGAGAGTGTGTGTGTTAAAATGAATGATACATGTGACACATTGGGACGGCTAATGGAGGCATAAGTAAATTCTGATGATGGTGACGCTGGCATGTTTGTGTTATGCAGAGTGTGTGTGTGTGTGTCTGAGTGTTTTAATATTCTGACTTAGCGAACTTGCAATAAAACATCCTCCTATATCTGATCCCTGAGGCATTCCAGAAAGAAACAATAAGCGTGGATGCACAGCGGGAAAAGTTTAAGAGCTTGTTTACGAATGCAGATTACATGAAATGGAAGCGTGTAGCGTTATCTTACTGCTGGCTATATTCATGAATAGAAAATGAGTTTATCTTTAGGGGACAAACAAACGTCACTATAGATATAGCTAACGTTAAAAGACCACCAATGTCTTTTAAAGTACCTCCAAAAAAAAAAAAAAAAGCATACTGACTTGAATTGATATGTATATTTAACTGAAGTAACAACATATAATATTCATGTCCACGATATAATACTCATAAGAGAGATTCATGCGTAAATAAAGAGCTCCGTTTTATTCTAAAAGTCATTATTAAGTAAGATGTTTGCTTCCTAAAAGCTCTGACTGCATCTGCTTATACTTTTTATCATTTGGGAAACAGGATTTTAATGGCAAACTGCGAGAAAAATACAAATAAAAAAAACAGCCAAGTATTTGCGTATGCTGATTAAACTGCCAATTATATTCCCAATTATATTCCCAATTTATTCCGTTAATTGTTTCGGTATGTAAGCCAGCGTAAACAAACATTTCTCAGAACCCAACATAACATCTTCAGATATCAATATATCTATCAAGTTGTGTTGACAACTGTTGGAAGTCACGTGGTCTATGTTTGCGCGTTGTTTGCGCGAAACTTCCGCGGCAGATGTGCCGACTCCTTTTGTTGGCCGCTGTGAGTAGATTTAACAAAACTACACAAAGGGCCGACCCGCATGGGAACAAGCGACGCAGGAGGAGGCGAGGGGGGGGGGGGTTTAAAGTGTGGGAGGCCGAGTCTCCCCCCACTAAATGGAGAAAGGCCGTGTCCAGTTTCAAACCAAACACTGGGCCGGGAGAGAGACAATAACAGAAGATCCAGTTACTCACTTTGACAGGTAGATGTAGAGAAACCAGGACCTGTTTTCTTTGTCGTGTTTAAGTTTAGTTTGATGTCCAGGATGAACAAAACCTGAAAGGACCAATGATGTAAACCGTGTTTTTGGAACAGCATTGAAGAATCACTGTGGGTTTGATGGAAAATTAGTATTCCTCCATTTTAAAAAACACACATTTACTGGTGTTTACTTGTACTCATACGCAGCCCTGTACCAGTGAGAACGGCTTACGGAACATTTAGGATTCAAATACCTTGATAAAGAGTGATTAAGAAGGCAGTACTTCAACACACCCATGAAAGATTAGAGAAATAAATAGTTCCTTGAATAAATCTGATGGAACATGCCCCAACAATTCCTCACTGGACAAACTCTTGGAAGCGGAAACAGCTCAACATCCATGGATTTAAAGTTAATGAGGGAAAATTCCGGTCCAGAGTCAACAAAACGATCTCAGGTCACATTCTCAACAAGTTCAGATTGGACACGGCCCGATACGCTTAACATTTTTTTTAAAAATCTTTCTGTCTTTATTTTTAACAAACTCCCTCTCAAAACAAATTCTGGCTAAATGGGCCAAGGTCATTCTTCAAACACACACACACACGCTCCTTGTACTTTGGTTTGGTATGTTACCCAAAAAAATCCCATCAATCAGTTCTAATGAAGGCGGCTGAAAGGTGTGTTGGTTTGCTGGAATTCCCCTGGAACGACGGCTGGTGCTTCCACGCACATCCTTCACTCCTACATTCTGCTGCAGACGCCGTCCTCTCTCTCCTCTTCCTCCCTTCACCCCTGCTGGACAGACTTTCCTCCTCCGTGCCTTCCCTCCTCCCACACGTCCAGCGTCTTTGATTTCATTTGTTGTGAGTCAAGCTGTGAGCCGACGACAAAAAAAACGGCGATGAGGCCCGTGTGTGTGTGTGTGTGCGATCCAGAGCGACGCAGGGGAGTTTATTACAGCCACAGGAGGATGAGGTCTATTTCCTTGTCAATAAGCACCAGTAAATCAGAGAGCGCCTCCTTTAGAATGTGCTTATCAGATCCCTAACTCTCCCTCCCACACACACACACACACACATACACAATATCACAAAAGGAATCTGCATATGACACGGGGCAAACATGCATGAAGGGCGCAGCTTTTGATTGGCAGATGTGTATGAAGGAGGACACGAGGTCTTTCCTTCACATGAGGACCATGCAGGAGATGTTACAGATAAAAAAGTCCATTGTTACAAAATATACACACACAAACATTTTAATAAAACCTATGTAAATGTACAGAAGAATATATTACAGCATTGTGTTGAATCTTCAATTTCCTGCCAAAACATGCTCATGTGTGCGTCTTTGGCTGCTGGTTAGCTGCAGGCTAATGGGGGTTTTGTGAGGAATCCATGTTTGTGCACACATGAGGAGTCTAACAAGAAATAGTCTTGCTTTGGTTTTAACGGCTGAGTATCGGATGCAAAATCTGATGCTTCCTGTTTTGCTCGAATGCTCAAAGTATCAGCCTCAGCTGTACTAAAGGTACCATAAATGTTAGCATGCTATTATTTGTGCTAAAGGATGCTTTGTGAGCTTAGTGACATACTGATGTTAGCAATAAAGAGCCACTGTACAAATACAGAGGTATTTGAATGTAAATCTGTTCTACACACACACACACACACACACACACACACACACACACACACACACACACACACAAAGGACCTAGTCATGTTCCTAGCCATAACAACATATGCAGCCAGTTCCTTTAAAGCGATGAAATAGGAGCCATGGGCATCTTTCCTTCACGCAAACCTCCATCTGATTCACTGAAACTCGATCCGCGCTGTGAACTGTTGACGGGCCTGCGCTCCTCCACTCCCGAAAGATCGCCTCCTTTTCTTCAACATGTCAAGA
>NC_090789.1:3986696-4054196 GCF_040054535.1 Antennarius striatus | reverse complement strand
CTCTCTCGCCTCATCTCATTCCTCCCCTCTTCCTCACCCGTTCCAGGTTATTCACCATTCGTATGATTGTTAACCTTGACGTTCACGGGAAAACTAAGCCGATATGCGAATGTCCCGATCACGGCCGGATAAAAAAATTTTAAAAAAAGAGAGGGAGAATCATTCATTGCCGGTCAGATAATCAATACGTCACAAAGCGTGTTTGGATGACCTTTATTGTCTGTCTTGGATTGGTGATGGAAATTGTGGGGGGGGGGGGGATGACAGAAGCAGAAGGCGGGAGAAAGAGAGGGGTGCGTTGGGTGGTGGTGGTGGGGTTCTCCATCAGGCAAGCATTATCTCTGATTAATTTACTGCTGTGTGGTATAAGGATGTGATGCTGAGCGTGAAGAGACAGCCATGACAAAAAAAACAGAACGTACAGAGAGAGAGAGAGAGATGGGGGAGAGAGAGATAGCCCCCATCCTCCTTCTAGGCTCTCAACCATGTCAACAAGTCCACACAAAGGCTCCGCTGCGCTAATGCAAAAGTCCATACCGTCACATCAATACAAGACAAACGCTCATGTTTCTCAGCTCGCTTTGAAAAACACTGTTTACGTTTCATAATTATAGGCTGTTTAGCAAAGTTTGTTTTAACCGTCTGATCATTCCTGACCAGAGGAGCTCCAACCGGATGCGATCCGTCGGGACAAAGAGGCATCGAGTTCTCGCTGCCGATTCATGTGATGAGTTCCCATGAGGGCAAAGAATCAGGGAAAATCAGTCTGTTTACAATCTGTTTACATGCGGAAAAACCAGGTTACGAGGGAAATCGGAGACCAAGTTTACACATACCAGAGTAATGTGATTACTGTATTTGTATACATGCATACGCCGATAGTTTTGGAAGCGCGTCTTGATTCTTTTAGCTTCATTAGCGGCTGACTTCCTTTGTCCTTTGGAACGATGGGTTTCCCTGAATTCTTATCGACTCGACGCCAGTGAGATGATGCCGCTATTAAGTCATTCAGTGGATCTCTGAGCGACAGGTGAAGGACACAAAAATGATTTTGATGAGCATCTGTTGTGAAAACGACTCCCTGGTGCTGAAGATTACTTGCACACAAACCCACAGAGGGACTTCTACGGCGCAGCAATTTATCTTATTAACAATCAGTTGGTATTAGTTTGAGATTATTTATTATTTACTCTACAGCATCAGTGTTCCTTAAAGTCTAGCATGAACCTCGATGCGCACTGTGATTGCACCTGACAGTGGGAGATTTGAAGATGCCTCTAATTATAACCTCAAACAGGAATATAACCGAGCAAGAAGCCGCACAAAGAAACCCCTTCAGCCAACATGCATGAGCTGCACCTGTGTGTGTGTGTGTGTGTGTGTGTGTGTCGGTATGCCGCGCACGTCTTCAGCGCTAACGCCCTGGGCCGCCGCAGGCGAGGCAGCGAAAGTGACGGACAGTTTCAGCCAGGCAACGCGCCAAATGTCACTTTGAATTTAGGTCAATCTGGCGCGCCTCTTACAAGCGCTTGCATTGGAAATGTAAACAAAAACATGTGCATTTATATTTAATGCACGAAAGAGGAGTGCATAAAAAGAAAAACCAACGAATTTGATGTGTGATGATTATATTTAAGATATAATGAAAGCTAAGATGCAGGCAAAATGAAGAATATCATTAAAACAAAGAACTTGCATGAAGATGCCACCTCGCTGTCTGATTGCAGCATAATCACTCGTAAATGTGTGATTGTGCAGCTAGCATCAATCATTAACCCTTCCTGTGGGGGTTAACTGCAAATGATTGCCATGTTTGCATACATAATTAGAAACATACATGTGTGGGTGCATTTTGCTGGGCGTAGAATATGCATGCATGTTAAGTAAACTGCATGTTAATGTTTTTGTGTAGATTTTTAATCACGCCGTTTTCTTCTCCTTAACTGCGTTTCCTCTGTGGAAAAAGACGACTGGAACAACTGGGAGCCGAGAAATGCGGAAGAAGACGTCAAATTTGAGAATATTTGCGAGAAAATTTGATGAATTTACAGACAAATCTCATTCAGATTAACTGTAACGGACTCTTTTCATGTGCTGTAGCGCACGTTAGTCAGGCTGTTGTCCAGCACCAGCACAGAGATCATGAGTGGGCTAACATCTCTGTCAGAGGAAAAACATATCCTAACACAAACACACACACACACACACACACACTGGAGAGAGGAGACAAAGGAAGAGAGGGAGGGTGAGAGTGCCGGAGAGACAGTAATGGGGGGATGAAGAGGGGAAATGAGCGGGAAAGTGCAGATGGAGAAAGTGAGATACGGGAGAAAGCAGCGAATCAGAGGAGGTGAAAGCAGGAGCTCAGGAAAGGAGAGCAGAGGTGAAAAGCAACAGTACGAAGCTGGTTGAGACATCTGGGGTAAAGTGGGGAGAGCCAGAGAGAGATGGAAGGAATGAAGGGTGGTGGTGGGGGGGGGTGTTCAATAAAAGGGAGACAGGGACAAAGGGGGAGGAAAGGGAGTCAGGAAGGAGGATAGGGAGGTTTTCAATTTGTTCTCTGTATTAGTGAAGGGACATTATTTCTGACCACATCAAAACTTTAATCCAATATAAAATATTACACTTGGCTGTGAAATCAGACTTTTCCAAGTAGAGGAGTACAGACGATTACGAGTTTCCAAGAGTTCCAAGCAAAACATTAATATCATTTTGGCATAAAAAAGACACAAAGGCACAATTGCATTTGAATGAGTAAAAATTGTGGCTTTAACTCAAAAGTTAGCAGATGAAATAAAAACAATGACTTCCTTGATATAAGCTGGGAAAGGAAAGCATCCAGCAGAGAGAGACCCCCCCACCCCCCTCCGCAGAGGAAAACCTGGGTTTACAGTGATGTCAGCGGACAGTCATGAAACATGCATGCAACACGGAGGCATGTGTGACGTTTGTGGTCATGCATATGCATGTGTGTGTATGTCTGTGCTTTTAATGTTTGCAGGCCTGAAACTCCATCTAAAGCTTTTATGTGTGTAAGACTAATGGGGGTGTTTTGGTTTCCCTCCATCGAGGCTGTGAGCCTCAAAACATCTGCGAGAGAGAAAATAAGAGACGGTCCTTTGAGAGAGAGAGAAAGAGAGAGAAAGGGAGAGAGAAGACCCTCGTAAACGCGTTCATTTCGACTCATAGTGAGGTAATGCTGCAAAAGCACACAAACACACACACACATACACAATTAAATATATACTCATGTGCACAAAGTTCCCTCAAGCTTGGCAGAACATTTTGCTCCAACTTGATGGCGTTCGCACAGAAGAGTCAAATACGCTGTTTGGAATTTCCAAACAATAAGAACCTTGCAGATGCCGGCGACTCAGGTGACTGAAGCCACCGGCTCCCTTTGTTTACAGGCAGGGGGGGGGGGCAGGCAGGGAGGGGGGGAGGGACGGAGGTGACAAATCTGTAGTTGAGGCAAACTGCTGCCTTGTTGATATTACCGGCTCTATGATGGTGGGGGGTGGGGGAGTGAAAATAGGAGATGGCCTGAACAACCTTTGTAAATGGGGGTGGATGGGGCAACTGTACCGGCTGTCTTCTGGATTCCAACACTCCCCCCCCCCCCTTGCAATTCCACCTACACACACACACAGATATAAAATCAACCTTGAAAGCTTGCCACGGCTGCCTGTTTACCCCTTTACAAGCTGTTTCGTGCAACAACAAGGGACAACCTGAAGATGAGCGGAACTGTGAAAAGCTAACCTTTAGCTTCAGGGATTGTTGTGTGCATGTGTGTGTGTGTGTGTGTGTGTGTGTGCATGTGTGTGTGCATCTATGCATTGCTGTGTGAGTTTGCAGGTGAAGCTAGGAAAGCTAATGATAAATGTCTTTGAAGAACAAAGGACGGCAGACGGAGACAAAGAGCGAGTGAGTGTGAGCAACACAAATACAGGAAGAAGAGAGGGAGCATTAAGTAGAGAATAGATGCAACAATCAAAGCTTTATCTTATTTGACAGCCTGGATGGGTTGGGGCAAGGGCAAATTATGATTGGGTGTGTTTATGAAGCAGCTGGGGGTCCACCATTTAATCTTTGACAATTTTATTGCTGCAAAATGGACGTTTATGTCTTCAGTGGGTTTAAAATGTCACCATGATTTCTACTGGGAAGGTCCCGAGAGCTTCGCCGTGGCAATAACAGAGTCAAACAGAATGCAAAGTTACAAAGAGCTCGCGTGCAACCGGGACAATAAATCAACGGTCAAAAGATTGTTTAAGGATGTGGAATTTCCATCCATCTATTTTTTTTTTTAAGGTAGACCCTTCTATGGGTAATTTGGAGCCATTGATTCAGTTTTCTAGCTGATTTCTTGGAGGGATCCCACACATAACAGCCTATACTATGATAATTTCATTGTTTTCAAACCAGGCATCACATTTCCAAGACCACATGTGTCAAACTCAAGGCCCGGGGGCCAAATGTGGCCCTCCACATCATTTTATGTGGCCTGCGAGAGCATAAAAATAAATAGGTCCAAGGTGTGCTTTGACCAAACCTACACAATGCAGTAATTAAGCCTGTTTTAACTTTGACAAAAGCATATTGAACAAAGTTAATGTCTTTACTTGTGTTTGATGTCATTTTTCTTAATTCATTGGATAGTTTGATCTCTGATTGATGGAGTTCTGTGGGGGTTTTTTTTTTCTTTACCTGACAAATTAAAAGGATTTATGTTATAACAAAGAAACATATTTTTTCTGTGGAACTATAAAGTTTGTAACTTGAATAAGTAATAACTTTAGATTTCACATTAAGGAGTAGTAACATTTTACATTACATTGAGTAACATTTAGTTACATTCATAAGTTACACGTGGCCCTGAGTAAAATGAGTTGTCGCCCCTGTCCTAGACAGTCCAATACAACTGTTACCATTTCTGTCATTTTGTTGTGTTGTACTTTATGTATTTGTGCCCAACCAGAAAGGAATGATGGATTATCAGTTCTATTCTGTGTTTGATCTTACCGGAGACCCACAAAGCCAACAGAGACACTTTATCAAATTACGAAGTGAGAGGATGCTCCATTGTTGTCATACTTACGAAGCATTAATGCAGATTTCTCCTCGCAGATGGCTGTTAGATGTCAGTCGAACAAACGGGGCCACTTCCCTCCACAACAGAAGGCCTTTTTGTTGTTCTAACAAAAGTTTTAACTAAACATCTGGCTCATCTAACTGCGTAGGAGATTCACCAGTGTTGAGCAACCGTTGGAGAATACAAAACCACGTGGAGATGCTGCATGCTGCCTGGATATTACGACTACCTTGATGGGACATAATGGCAAATAATTAACTGGACGTTAAATTATGTACTCAAAAGGTCCTATGGTGCACGGTGGCCCATAGCCGCTTTAATTGTGCTTTTGTGAAAACATTTCTTTTAACTCTCTTGGAGGTGAAATTAAATGTCTGCACACCAAACGCTTTATAGCCGATCCCTCAGTCTAAACATCTTTTATTCATCGGTCGGTCCGGAGGGTGAATTCATACCACATCCAAGGACTGACACAATGGAAGTCATCATTCCAACATATTAGTTAGGATGAAAGCAAATAGAGCTCTACAAACCTGTTAGAGCAATCGGGGGTTTTCGTGATTTTGACTGTAGAGTGCATTAAGCATTTAAAAAAAAACCCAAAGAGATTAAGAGTTGCCACCGGTGGGGCTGCTATATTGAACTCTTGCTCTCCAGCTTTAGATAAAGCCGTGCATTCCTTCATCGCTGGTCCGGAGCCAGGATAAATGAAAGGCTGTTATGTCACTTGTCCGGAGCAGCAGGCTCTTCCCTCTGGAATCCGCCTGCTGCTCATCCATCCAGACTATTTCCTCTTCATTCGACGTCGTGATGTTATCGCTGCAGCTCACTGTTAATAAACATCAAATGTGTTCACTTAAATTCCTCTTTTTTGCAAGTTGAAACAAAATATTTTCACCATGAACTTTTGTACGTCGCTATTCAATCATTTAGTTTGTGTTATCAATTCCAGCTCAGGTCTTTTAGTTTTGATTTTATTTCATTACTTCTCTGCTTCACCTCTGACACTGGATGGACCGACCCACCCGAGGGAACGAGTTAGATTAACGCAACCATCGCACACTCTGGAAGCCTGATAGACACGTGTACACAGCTGTGTGAAACACGAACGCTTTGGCAGTCACAGTCCTTCACAACATTTTCCACCTTTCATTCCAAGTTAGAAAATAGACTCTCGTCTGGAAGAGCCTTCAGAACGAATTGCATCGTTGCCTTTTGAAATGCGAGTCTGCGGGACGAATTACTGAAGCACAAAAACTTTTCACTCTCATAATTTCTTTAGGAAAAGATCCAGCATCTCTATCAAAGAAAATCCCCCACTTCCATTATGTGTCAGAAAGATTATGGGAAGAACGGGGATGAGCCCACCTTTGCTTTTAATTTGCATTTATCTCCCTGGATTATGACAAAGAATAATTAATGTTCTCATGAAAACTGCCGAACACGAGGAATGGAAGTCATTAAAACATCTGCTCTTTAAGGCAGGCAGTGCTGAGAGGCACACACACACACACACACACACACACACACACACACCTCACCTCGCTCCCGTCCGCCCCGCCGTCACACAATGCCCACTCTGCTAAACCGTGATAAAACTGATGTGCGACACTCAATTTAAATCGGGGCTACAATTATGACATCCTCATACCGTGCTCTTAATTAGTACGTCTCCATTTTAATTAATAAAGCCTATCAGCCTGACAGATATCAATAATTCAAACCAGACGAGTCAATGGAGCTTTAAGATTGATGACCATAATTAGAAATAATGTGTGAAGAAGGTACTTATGCTGGGATTAGTTTGTTTTTTAATAGGTTATACTTGAAAAGCGCGTCATTGAGCTCCGACTTCTTCACCCCAAACGGAGATTTCCCTCCGTCCACTGACCAAATTAGGCAATTTATTCTCCCTTTGCTTGACTTTTTCTATCAAATATCTGGTTTTGTGTGTTTTTTCTTCTTTATTACCAGGTTATCTGATCACGTTTGTCCACCGGTCTCTTTTGTTTGCCTGTTAGATACCTCATAAAGCTGTTAGATGTTGTTGGACATGGTGTAAGGGTGGATCTCGGGTCAAGATGGATTTGATTAAATTTTGAGGCAAATCCAGGTACAGATGTGGATTTTGGATCTCTTTTATTTTTTTTTATTTTTTTTTCCTCGACATAGATGATGCAGATTTGGAGTTATTCTAATAACCTGGGTGTAAAAGAATATCCAATCATTTCAATTTAAATTCTCACTTTTACTTTAAAGATGATGGATAAATGGATGTTCAACTAAAGTTGAACTCATTTCAACTTCAAATGACAGCCTCTGTTTGGCCGTAACGCGTCGGTCTAGTCAATTAGCACCCCCGTGTATTTAAAGCACTGGACGGCCCTAATGCGCCGCCGTCGATCGAATCAATTAGAGGCTTTTTCCCCCCGCAGCCAATCGGTGCCATCAGTCCATTAAAGCCGGGGACTATGGATTAGCCTGAAGAAGCAGAAGGGATCACATTAGCATAAGCTCGGAGGCTATGCATTGGAGCGGACAGCAGAACTTACAAATACAGCAAACATTTTTAGCATTCTTGTGACACTTGGGCTGACTGATTGATTTGTTCGTTGCGTCGCCATCGAGCTGACACGTTTACGCTCCCATGACGGCTGGAAAGAGCGTTCAAACTTCTCAGAAACAGTGTTGTTGCTTATTTATGACCTCAATAACTTAGTAAAAAGGTTTTTGCCGATGGCTCCAAAGTGAACGCGGCACAAGTCGAGTCTATTCCGCTGCTAGCTTTAGAGCGCTACGCATACGACGTTTACTGACAAATACATAACGGAGATCAATCCTAAGACGGTTTGTTTTAACTGCCTGGAGTGAAATTTTAATGGGAAACACAAAAAAAGAATTAGAAGCGATGTCATAACTATTGTACCAGATGTCCTCTGAAGAACTTGGATGTCTTTTAAAACAAATGTAAAACCTGGATTGAGAACAGAACATGTGCGTCGCCTATATTCACATGGCACAGTTGCAAGAGCGAGGAGAGAAGAGGAGCGTTGACTGTTCCCGAATCAAACATTCACCAATATTCTGCGTGTTTAATTAAAGAGCTATTTTGCATATAAAATTTAACTCCTGCAGTGTAACAGGTGGCTGATTTCTCAAGAGCCAAAACCCGTCAAACGGGCCCTCCGCACATCGAACCTGCGTATCGTGGGGATTGAGAAAGACCCACGGCGCTACCTTTGATTACTCTATGTGCAATAATCCTAAAGCGGAGTTAGCAGCCGGGTGGAGTGCCGACATGAATACTCAATGATCTCGTCTGCAGATTTAAAGTTCAGGATCAGGCGATTCTGGCTCTGGTGAATCATGATATATGGAGAGAGGCGAAGACAGAACAAGCCTATAAACAAGGATGTGATATTTAATTCACACCAGCTTCGGTTTAATAAGATACTCCCTCAAGGAAATCATTCATGGCAGGAAATCACAACAGAAAAACGTGCGCCCCAGAAGGTGCTTTCTGTCTCATCTGGTTTTCTCCTTGGCGATTATTCCTCCCCACCTCGGGACAGATCTCATTTGGTTCGATTACGCTGTATTATATGACAATACGCATCTTTTGTAGCGTAAAGTAGGAAAGCCTGAGTTTGGAGATGTGTAACCCTGACCCAAAATGAGATCTTATCTTTTTAAGTCTAGCGTGTTCGCCACCTGTAATCTGATACCATCTGAATTGATTTTGATCCCTTTTAAAAACGGGAGCACGCTTGGAACAGAGATACGAACACAGACGTGTTGACCTCATCTGATCCCAGCGAGGGACCCCCCTCCCGGTCCCGGTGGCTACTGGCCGGTCTGAGATTAAAAACAACACGCTGCTTTCCCCACCACAGCTCCTGGTCGATACAACAAGCCGTTTAGATGAGCTCAACACACCTTAAACCTGAACCTTTTTCTCAATTCCCCTCTTTTGGACATTTCTATGTTGCCTTATTTACTTTGCAAAACGCTGTGTCTCATTATTGAGGATGAAAACGTGGATTTTTGTAACCAAAGGCTTTACTTTAAAGCTGTTTGTTTGCAACTTTTTTTCTTGCAGAATGTGGCAAAATCTATTTCCTTCATGTTTGGGAACCATTACGTTGCCAAACAAACAAAAAACCCTTTATTCACTTATGTTGAGCAACGTCCGTTTTTAAACAAGCTCATTTCTGTCTGGTATTTTTAGCTTTGTGTAGTCGAGCCAATCTGATGCCGTTTGGCAGAATACTTCAGATGTTTTGGTCAAGTAAACTTTCGTGTTCAATCAGATAAGCTTTGGAGGAGCAAGGCTGAATGTGGGGGGAGGAAGATGGATAGAAAGAAAGCGAAAGAGAGGGGGAGTGGGTAAGTGCATAGTTTCTGAACTCCGCTGGCATCCATACCAGGAAAACTGTTTTCTTTGGCAAAACTCTGTGTCACTCACTCTTTGGAGAACCCACAGCGCGATCCAGCACCCGCCCCCGTCCTCCCACCCATCCCTCCCTCTCTCTTGTTTTGTAACTCGAACGCCCTCTTTCACCACAAACACAAAAAAAACACACTGTGCAAAAAGGAGCATTACTGGTAAGAGCGCTCCAAAAAAAGTAATAAGAAGTGACCGTAAAGACAACCCGAACCGCGAGCAGAGGGGAAATAAATGGATTGTGAAGCGTCACGAAAGGACAAATGATTAATTGACGGTTCTTCTGGGCCTCTCTCTGTCCAGGACGGGGCGTTTTTGGCCTTGTTCCACATCCGAAGTTGGCTGATTCACTATTTTGGAACAGATCGGTGACCCCCGAGCAACTGATCAACGATAGAAATTATCAGAACTAACAAGCGAGTTTTGTTTTGGTGTGGAAATGTTTTTTGCACTCAACCCGACCCCAACAGCTTTTTACGGAATTAGTTAACATTCATGCAAAAATACGATCATCATGTTAGAATAACACGTCACGGAGGGACATGAAGGTGTCCAGTTATTTTCAGAAACCTAAGCTCGTGCTAGAAAGAGAAGACCAGCTCTGGGCAGTCAGAAGAAAAGATCTGAAACCTCAGATCTGTTGTTTTTTTGGGGGGGGGTTGCAATAATAAGTCACACACACTTGATTTCCCCTTCAACTAGGGTTATACTTCACTTCCCCTGCTAGCAATTAGTCTTCAGAATGCTATTTGTCAAATGCCAAGCCATTCGTTTCCACTGGTCTGCCCCCGCCAGCTCCTGTTACAACTGACAGTTTCCTGCATCGAAAAAACACAAGGAGGAAGGAGAGGGCCTGGCAGCTGGATGAAACCCCCGCCTGAGAACGTGTGGAGATGTCTGAACATTGGGCCAAGAGAGACTTGGACAATAAACGCGAAATAAACAAATCAGGAATCTGCCACAGCGAGCAATTCTTGTATTATTGAGGAAAGGAAACAATTTCTTGGGGCCTTTTGGGAGTCCGGGCGACGCAGAGAGCAGGTCAATCATTGAATGACGCCTATTGATTTTTTTTTTGGAGAAAGATCTGATGACATGCATTGCCTCCTTCATCGTAAACAAATACGATGAAGGAGGCAACTCGATAAATTAATGAGAGCCTGACCAGCTGACAGAATCATAAAATGTAGCTACACAAACGCCCCAGGTCTAACATCTATATGACACGATGTCATTTTCTCTCTATTTCCGCAATGATTGCAGACGGAGGCACCGGGCTCCTCCAGCAACTCCCGCGGAGGTAGGAAATGTATTTTATCTGGGTTACATGGGATCTGGACGGCCATCAAACAGCCAGACGCTTCCTTGGTAAATCACCAGCTGAGAGGGAACTTTTCAGAGCGCAATTAACAACCTCAAGGTCAGACGTCTCTGGAGATTTCGCTCTGGAGAGAAATAATCCTTAGGTGCCGTCTCTCTTTAGCTGTTATCCACACATGCTGTCTTCATCTCCTTTACACACTCTTTTTTTTTTTTTTTTTTTTAACTCCCATACCCTTTCCAGCATCCTTACAAGCCTCCTTAATTCCCTTTTCTCCCCACTTGTCATTGTTATAGCGATATGTGTCTCGTGGTTGCTGGCTACGCCATTTCTTCCCCGGCTCCAGAGACGAGCTGAAAATCAGTCGCAGGTGTAAAAAGGATGAGAGTCATGGATCTTAATCTTAAGGCAATAATGATGCTGTGCACCAAAGAGGTCACTATAGTGATATCTGGCTGCTGCTAGGATGAGTGTGAGCACACCTATTATTTGGGTTTTAGAGTCTGGCTTTGTGTTCGGTCTGAAACTTGACAAGCAGGATAGATCCTTGGATTCTGATGTTGAAATGGCATGGATAATATTGAAAAACCTAATCTCAGCTACTGAAATGACATTATGAGACAAATCTTTCTGCATTACATTCATTTTAAATCAGAAACGTTATAGCTTTATGCTAACCAGCACTCAAGTCTCCCAATGTATGGCTAAAAAAAATAAATAAATCACATTTTCCTCTAATTGAGTAAATTTCCCCCTATTTTACATTTTAAAAAATCACATTTACCTTCTACCCATGAGTGTTTCTGCACAAATCTATCTATTGCATTAGCATTCAGTCGAAGTTTATGAGACATCACTCAATCTAATCTTCCAGGTAATGAAATGCTCAATTTGCACATCATGAACGACTCGAGTCACCATTAACCATTTGCACACAAGCAGAAAGAAGAAAAGGATGCAGACAGAGAGGGAATCTAGGTGGGTTATTTGAATTTCAAGTGTTTTCCCAAACTAATAACCAGAAGATATAAGGCTTTTAGAAAGGTAGTGCCTTATCTTGACCATTATGGTATTGCATGCTGAGGGTATGTTGTGATTTATAGGACCCTCCCCCACGGGTTTTATGTTGTCCGGTGGTTTCATTAGGAGGACAAACAGGAACTTGGATTATAAAGTGATCGTCCCAGGGCTCAGGCCACACGCTGAAGTTGTGCAAATCCTTGCAAGATGATCAATAAGCCATTCCACAATATCCATATATGTATCAATATTATGGCAATTCCTGCGCTGGGAGGTAATTATAGTGGGACGGGTGTAAAACTTGTGTCTAATCTATTGAATGGATTCAATTCAAAAACAGATTTTTCCCCTTAATGGGCGGCGAGAGAGGGGTCAGATCAATGAGTCACCAGCAAATAACTATTAAATTTAAAGCTGGGCTCAGGATACGGTGATGAAGCGGTGCAAATGGGAGATGAGGGACTTTTACTGTACTTTTCAGGAAGTTCTCATCGATTGCACTCCTCCGGCGTGAGGACATGTAATGGGGAGTGATACTCAATAACACTAAGGTGCTTTACAAGTAATAGTGCTTCACATTTAATGGTGAAAGAGTGCTGTTTCTTCATTCAATGTCACGCACCGCTGCCTATTAATGTTTAATTGCGCCATTAAGAGCATGTTTCAGTGATGGATTGTATTCTCCTCTTAAGATAACATAACAAAATGTTTTTATTTATGCAGAATCAGATGGATGTGTGTGTTTATTTTAAATGTTGGTTGAATCTGAATGGAAGCCCAGCTGCTTTAAATTCAAGCTTCGAGTGTGTGTTTTTGTCATTTTGAGCATATTTTTTCTCACTTGTGTTTCTTGGCTATCAGGCTACCACACATGTAAATACTGTCTTTGCTATGGAGAAGAAAACAAGAGGCTAACTGATGCGATTCCCTATTTTAGTTGACTCTCAAGTCTTGGGTTGCACAACTTTTACAATTTGTGAAACCACGCCGACCATAATTGCTCCAGGAAGTTCAGGCAACAGCGTTGGGTTCTTCCAAAAAAAAAAGAAAAAAAAGAAGACATTTTGCACACAACTCCTAAATGTGTGACATGGGAATAAATATAAAATCCCAACACAGAGACACCTCTGATAGGGTGCGACATGTGTGACTTCACATGTGCTATAATTTGCCCAGCGTTCTGCCAAAGTGGATCAGAGGATCAGTCAGAAAAAAAATGGGTTATCAGCCCATTTAAACTCCTGTCCTATATCTGAGATGACATATCTGTGTCATAAACCTTCACTGAACTTTGCATGTATGAACCAAAGCCAAATTAGCTCTACACACACACACACACACACATACACATGCACGATGTCCTACCTGGCATGAGGGACATCGATGCTGGATGAAACCACTTTGCGCTTCTGCTCTAGCAGCGACACGGATCTGGCGTCGGGGTCTCTGCCGGGACGCTTGCCATCGGACATGCGCTGATCCTCCACCGCCTCCGGGCTGTGGGGGCCTCCGTCCACCTTCTGGAAATCTGGAGTTCCGTTACTGGAGCCGTGCTGGAGAGGGATGGAGAATACTGTAAGTCCAGAGCCAGATTCTGGATGAGCACTAAAACGCCAAAAATTAGCTTTAAGATGCTGAATTACTTTTATATGTGCGTTTCAAATGAAGGGGCACACGATCCAGCATCATTTAAAAAAGATTCTCCATCCTCTTGACCTAAAAATACACTGTGGACTGTTACACAACCAGGCTGTTTTTTAATTCCTGCAGGCAGTTTACAGATATGAGGTTTTAAAACCAAAAACCACAATATCTACTACTGACCATTGCTCTAAAATTATCTTCTCACAAATGAATGCAAAGGAGATTTTACAGTGATAAAAAAAGGAGGCCCTTGAGCTTTACCTTCCAAAGTCTTCTGAAACAAAGAAACAGAGCAATTTAGATTTCTCCTCCTCTGCCTCCACATTTTCTAAGGACACAGAACCTTATTGGAGGAAACAACAGAGAAGTGCTTACAGGTAACCTGCAGAGTTCTGGTAGCAGCGCAGCGGAAAGGAAATCATGCAAAACAACTGTTGTTCTAAACCAGCGCATTCGTGAGAAACATTAAATCTCATTACTGGTTAAGAAAAAAAATTATGATCCCACAACTGCATGTTTTCATCACAAGCTAACTATCTATATTAGGGGATATAGGATATGTTGTCAATTACCTTTATTATTTTACATAAATTAATGCAGTCGTAATTAAATTTTCTCATTTCCATTGAAAGTGGAAACATTCTGCCTCCACCTGAAAAAAAGGACAATTCTGACCACCTCTAAATAGAGTTCAATGTGGTGTTGAGTCATTCTTATCTTTTTTTAAATTAATTTATTAGAGCCATTATTTAAAACAACTTAATTTCACTCAATTGAAAGTAATTATGTGCAATTTAATATCCGGCCTGCAAGAACAAAAACCGCTGCTCTGCCTAGAGGCTAGGAGGTCGGTGCTGCCGCCTCACCTCCTCATCTTACCTACTTGCCTCACCTCCTTACAACAAGGAGGAGGTGATTTTGATGAATTTTATGCAACAAGTTCTCATAAATTACTAAATAAAACAGATTTCTCATTCAAGGTTTGAAGTAATTTTGTCGTGTCCACCTACAAAACACACGCCGACAGCTCTGCTGACCTGAAACTGCAAACACCAACACCCAAAGTCATCTCCAGCGCGCTCCAACACCATAACATTTTCCCAGGCTACACACACACACAACCTCCCACTGACGCACAAACAAAAGCTTTTGTTCCACTGCAACGCTCTCAAAAAGTCTTACATGCAGCAAAGTCAACAAGTAAAACTCCTGTCCGATACAGCAGGAACAAAAAAGAGTGACTCTTCTTCTGCACAGGAAAACATGCTTGTACGCACACACACACACACACACACACACACACACACACACACACACACACACACCTCCGTAGGTAAATGGAGATGTCAGGCTCTTAGAAACACTGAAAAAACAGCTAAACACAGTGATATCGACATGCACTACTGCCCATGCCAGCAGGGCGTTGAAGAGTATGACATGCAGGCTAGTATGTGTGTGTGTGTGTGTGTGTGTGTGTGTGTGTGTGTGTGTGTGTGGGCCAGAGGAGTCAGATCATTATCTCAGAGCACTGTAACATGATTAAGTTTGACTGTAGTAAAGGCGGTGGCACCTCCTCCATCACTCAGTCACACACAAACACAAACAAAAGAGGAGCATTAACTCAGATTAATGAGGTAAAAAAACAAAAACAAGAGGAACTCTGGCGTCACTCATGATGATGTGAAGGGCTGGTTGCTCCAGCTAGCCATGCGCAAAACGCTCTGTGAAAACCCCCGACTTGAGTAAAACAACAAGATGGATTACAGCGGCCCGGGGAAGATTAAGTTTTGGGCGTCGGACGAGTGTAACTCCTCGGATAAAACAAACTGCAATTTCGTCCGTTCGCCAGATTTATGAATGATGGCATTTCACGCAGCCAGGAAATTGTGAAGCGTGCCAAATTGGTTATGAAATTTGAGTTGTGTGTCAGAGCCAGTGTGTGTGTGTGTGTGTTTTTTATTGTGTGCATGGGAACAAACACCCAGTGTCCTTCGCCTCCCACTCGAGGGGGAAACTCATAATAACCAACTTGCTTTGGGCGTTTTATCAAGCATCAAGACTCTTGAACCTTCAGAGGTCAAAGGTCATAATAAAGCACGTTGACATTCTGTAAATTGAATCCTGTCGACCGAATGTCATAAAAACCACAAGCAACGGTCCTTTGTTGCCGCAAAAGTTACGCAAAAAAGCATCTCCAGTGAAGGTTAAGAGATGATCCGTCTGTGGTTTCACATCGCAGTGACACAAGATACCTTCAGCTTGAGCGTTACTACACTTTATTTAAGTCTAGAGTTGAAAAATAGGACAAATAGATGAGGAGACACGATATATATGAATGAATCTGTCTTGAATAAGTAACCAACACACATACGTGAGCTGCAGCAAAACTCAAAAAGATCAAAATACTCAGTCAAATCCCCAACGGGCGAAGAAATCATGTACAGCTTCTATGAAGACGCCTAGAAAGGAAGGAGAGTGCAGCATTGGAGGCATCATATATTCTTTATTATTCTTACAGTACTTTTCACTCATTTCTATTTTAAACAATCCAGAAAGGTTAGATTTCAAGTTCAGCATCATTTCTGGAGGACGGAACAACAGGCAGTTAAACAGACTCATGCAGATGCACAATTTGTGACGGGATCTTTGAGAATTATTGTCAGCTAGAGACGTAAATACATTTAATGAAGCCATCTGTCCACAAAAACTGAGACGGAGGGGGTTCGAATGTGTTTTAAACATGTGCACAGGTGTTCACAGTAATAAAAACACCAACTTCACCCCAATAAATTGCGCACGCAGCGAACATCATCGCACGCTGTGGAGAGGACAGCGTTCAAACTTGACCCTGTGACCCCTGCGCTCCACGCCGCCGCCAGCCAATAAGGACGGCCGATGACAGCCTGCCTGGGACCAGCGCATCTGAACAAAGAGTCGCTCAGCGGGCCTCATCATCGACTCCCACATCGGCATATGATCAGCAGCGATGACAACAAAGGCGCCAGCAAAACAAAACACGAGCTCCGCCTCTTTGCGAGCAGAGGGAGATCTGTGGGACGCTGCTCTTACAAAACACTCGCAGGAACCAACAAGTCAACAAGTGGCACCCACCCCTCCCCATTTTTGGGCAATATGCCAGTCATCCACATTCTTTGGAGCATGCCATCCAAACTTGGGGGCGCCTGCTTTGTTCTGCACAGCTGCTGCTGGAACTGGGGAGCGTACCCTAACAAACAACCCCCCCACCGACGCCCCTTCTTTACCATATATTAAGTAGTCACCTCCGTCTCATTAAATTCACTCATACACATGTGGCAGAAATCACACAGATGCACACAGAAAGCAACACATGTGAATCCCCATGCAGAAAAACACACAGCTGACTCCTCCTCCTCATTTTATGGCTTGTTTTCGACCTCAGTGGGAACCGAGCGCTGAAGAGACTTGACCATTGTTGCTGACAGAGTCACGCTCCAAGTCCAGCCAACGCTGCCATACACTGCACCGGCAACCGTATCGCTGTTGCAGAACATCTTGTGTAAACGCAGCGTCGCACGTAAAAAGAATGCATTTTCCCACCCATTAAAAAATTTGACATTTTCTGCACCGAAAGCCTCTGCATGACACTTAGCTGGCATTTGACTTATCTGCACAAAGAACATTTTGATATGAATTTACCATCTTGCATTTGAGGGTGTTGCATCTGTAGCTTTAAATGCAATATAGCTCAGCTTCTAATAAAGGAAATGTGAGCAGTCTTGTGTGTGTGTGTGTGTGTGTGTGGTAACACTTCCGTTTGGGTGACAGAAATAAGACTTATGATTACAGCTTCTCAGTTACCATCATATGAAAACACAACGGCACACATGCACGCAAGCAGGCACACCAATCACATCAATATCAAGTCGTAAACAAGCCATTATTCAGCCGCATGCATTCCTCAGTCACTCCCTCACTATAAAAAGGACAACACACACAAACACACACACACAAAGAAACACACACTTCTCCAATGTTAGACACAGTGCTTTCATCCATGAGTTAGATTGACTTGCATTATCTTGACCCCACATGACTCCAAAGGTTATATGTAAAATATAAAAAACCAATTAGCACAACGACAAATATGGGCATGATGACAACTTTCCATACCGCAGGAAGTATCCATAACCCCAAAATTTAAAAAAAAAAAAATCAATATCATATTCTTGTTGTGCAGCTTCAACATTGAACCCATTTTAATGCGCTGCTGCAAGATGCATCATCTCTCAAGTGGAAACGTCCAAAAATAAAATATGTAAATGTGAAATTAGGGAATGGATGCAGGTGGTGGTGGTGGGGGGGGGGGTTTATCTGTGAAATACACACCATTTAAAACAAACACAGGCCTGCATGCATGATAAAAATCTGTGACCGGCTTCTTTCATCAATCCTAAACGCTGCAGTCAAGTGCTTGTTTGCCTCAGCTTCACCCACCCACTGGCCCACGTCAACACAGCGCAGGGCCCTATTAAAGCCCTTTGTCCTAAATATCTAGTGACATCATGACAGCACCTTATTTGATCGATAATGTATCCGAATATGCATCGTGATAGATCTGGGGGGGTGTGGTGGTGGGGGGGGGACGACACCGGTTTGGATCCCGGTTGTTTTTACCGATGCCGTTAAATCCGCTTCGCGCAGGAAGAGGTTAAACGCTGCAAAACACAACAACAGTGAAGCGCTTCACACACACACTCACACACACACACACACACACACACACACACACACTCACACACACACACACACACACACCTTCAAGCTGGATTTGAGCGGTCCTTTGGTCGCAGTGTGGTTGAACCCGCCGGCTATCTCCTCCTCGGAGAACTCCTTGAGGCTCCCGTCCTGCAGGAGGACCGTGTAGACGCTGCGTCGCCCCACCGCCGACACGTCTCGGTTCTCCTGCTTGACAGCCTGAACCACTCCTGTCACCGGGGCTCCGTCCCCGGTCGGACTCGGCGCGTAAACTCGGCTGCCAAGGATCGAGCGCTTCACCAAACGCCTCGTATGCATGTCTAAACGGGTTTTGTGTGGATTCCGAGTCGGTTAACCGATTAGTTCAAATCATTAATCGTCGAATTATAGCTGATAAACAACGTCGTGAACGACGCCGAACCGCAGCGGGTGAACTACGCGCTCCGACAGCCCTGATAGAGCGTTAGGAAGCGGCAACATACTAGCTAGCTTTAGCGTTAGCTTAGGGCGCGCTCCGTCCTCAAAAGAAGCACCCGAATGTGAAGTTTAAATTAGCACCTGACAAAAAAAAAAACAAAAACACACGACATGTAAACGATTCGTTCGCCGCTACACGAACCTCCACATCCAACCGGCTACCAAATCCTCCTCCGTTCGACCTGTTTGTTTTCCCCACTGCTCCCTGAGAGCGGAGCGGGCGGCGGGAAAACGCGGAGTTGTGTGACTGCGCGGGAACGAGACTGCGGTTGATGCACTATTTGGCAAGATGGCTGCGTACGCTTGTTAAAAACGACCCGCATATCTGATAGTGGAGCCAAATACGTCGAATTGTCTCACCTAGCCCGACTGCGTTGGTTGTCATACCTCCGTGGGTGTCGAAAACGGATGAAAATACGACCGTGAGGTGACTCCAGTTCCGTCGGCTTTCTGCTCCAGTCCGGAGGTGGCTCCACCCAAGCTCAGCCTCTACCGGCGGAATGCTGCCTGTAAACATGTGCGGTCCGGCGACAGAGGCGCGCTCCTATTGGTCGGTGCAGCACACGCCTCCACAAGCCCCCACCGCTCCCCCCTCCCTTCCGAAAGGAGTGCGCGCGAGCCGGGAGGATGCTCCATTCAAAACAATGACGCAAGGATGGAGAGGAAGCGAGAAGGGAGGGGGGAAGAAAAGGGGGATTTAGTCTCAGGAAGGAAAACTTATTCCATACAGACGCACTTCATCAAAAACCTGGATTAGGAATATAAATGTGGCCTTATTCCCAGGTGCCTTCGGATCTATAAATGACTAAAAAGTTGTTGTTTTTTAATTAAACAGCCAAATTTAAGAAGCAGCACATTCGTTCCTAGACATCCAAAAACATGCACCATAGGTGAATTGGTCAGCCTAAATTGCCCGTAGGTGTGAATGTGAGCGTGGGACTCACCTGGATAAATAAAGGTTAAATTAAAAAATATAAACATATAAATCACTACCGGGGCACAGGCCTCCATTACTTAATTTTTTTTTCTGTTGATTGGTGAAATTTTGTTATAAAGGTGTTATATATACCAGCCTTGTTTAGCTCACTATTAATGCCACTGCTTAAGGTTGCATATTGAGTTCCAAAAGGCACCCTGTTTGAATTTCTGATTCCATTGGAATAACTAAGAATTTTAAATTTTGATTCTGCTTATTGGTTCCCAAATTAAAGTTTCTTAGTTTCTCAAGCTTCAGTTTCCATGTTGGTGGCATGCAGTTTACAAACTTCACAGGTTATATGGGTACCTTCAAGCCCAGGGGGCCACATCAACAATAACTTGAACTTAATTCCATTGCAAAATGCATTGAATTACATATTTTAAATAGCTGGTACTGATGACAGGAAGAATAAAACTTTCTGTAAATATTTATATTAGGCCATTTGAAATTGCTGTGTTTATTTTTTTGTACAGAATTTATGATCGGCCTCAAAGGGCCAAATGGGGCCCTTTGCAGTCTGTTCTAACCAGGCTCTGCAAAAGCGTGACAGAAACCTGCCAGCTGAGCACAGAGTCGAAGTTTCATTGAACCAAAATTAGAATCATGAAAATTTTTTAAAAAAAAGCCAAACAGCAGCGCTGCTGGAGCCTCACCTAACTGGTAAAGTTAAACATGTAGAGGAATTAGTCTTCATGAAAATATTTATTTCAACATACATACATACATAACATCATACCGTATGAGTTCCTTTAGTTCATTAAAGTTCACAATGCTTTGGTTTATCACATCGACTAATTCACTTCTTCAAATGATGGCCACTGCGTCAAAAATATAATCAGCTGCAATCACAGTCACAAAGATCCTAATTAAAGCCACAATTAATTCTTTTGGGAAACTCAAAACGCACCCAAGTGGGGAAAAAAGACACAATTTATGAGATATATTTTTAATAGAACAATTTGTGTCATGAAATATTTACATACAGAGAATGGAGGTGGGACAGAGCAGTGGTGACGGATGTGGCTACAGGGGCTAAAATGAGCTTTGGCCCCGTGATCAAAGGCAGGCGTCGGCATCAGAGTCGTCTGCTGGTTATAGAGGGAACAAATGGTCTCATTACGGGGGTAGTGGAGCTGGAAGGGGCGGGTGGCGAGGGAGCATCTCCTCTCCTGCATCCTCTTTCTGTGTGTGTGTGTGTGTGTGTGTTCATATGACCCAGATGGACATCTAGAGAGAATAAATGATGTAGGTAAGTATCTCTAACTGTGTCGGCGTCGTTCTGATTGGATTTGCCTCTGACAGATTTCCTCACAGGTCGTTTATGGCATTCTGCGAACACTATTATATCTAAATGATGACACCGCCGTGATACACAGAGACATCAAGGGAGGAACAATGTTTTGTGGGAGTGTGAACGGCAACTCTAACTACAGTATTTTCCACACTATAAGGTGCACCTAAAAGCCTTTCATTTTCTCAAAAACCAACAGTAATCTGGTGCGTCTTATATATGAAAACGGTTTCAAAATAGACCATTTATTGAAGGTGAGCCTTATACTCAGATAAGCCTTATAATCAGGTGCGCCTTATAATCCAGTGCACCTTATAGTGCAGAAAATACGGTACTTCTTTGCAGGAACAAACATATTTTTCGAGGATTGCGTTTATGCCTTTTCACTCCTGAAATACTGGGAGTGTATTGCATTTAAAGCTATTTCTCTGTAGCTGATATCATTTATGGATCTAATGCCAGTCGGCTGCAGTCTAGCCATGTTTGTCAGAACCAGAAACAAGCTCCCGCACGTCTGATAAAATATGACCTCAGGTCGGAGAAGCTGCGAGGCTGGAACGTCTTAATGTGGGTGGAAACAGATGACACAACTGTTTTCTCTGGAAAGAAATATTCACAGCGGGAGGCACCGGCCCTGTTAATGTGAACACAAACATCTAACAACAGTAGAGACATTTATTTTTTTTAAAAAGAAAGAAAGTACCTTACTTCCTATTTCTAAAAACGCATGTACCAGAACAGAGTACCATGTTTCTAACACCTGGAACTTAAAAAGCTTTGACTTTTTTTTAATAACAATACAAGGCAAAATAGTGTATTTTTTTAAATTTAGACACTGTACAAATAAGTAAAAGCTAACATAAGTCTTCCAGCAAATAACAGTTGGTTAAAATAGTTCTCTAACTACCGTATTTACAAGCCTTGATCGGCGTGTCGTCAGTGCAACTACAAATAGGTGGATATAGTCCCATAGGTATACTGAGTGTTTCTACTAAATTAAAAGTACATTCAATATTCCAGCTGAGGAGGTTTAACTGGATCCGATTAATGATGTTTGAAAAGATAAATAGAAATCCAGTACCAGGATATTAAAACTTGTGCTTTAAAATGAACCTGCCAACTGAAAACTGTACCAACATTAAAAAAAAGAAAGAAGAAGATTGTACATTTCACATCTTTTGAATTTGTTTTGACCCCCTGTGCAAAAATTACGAAGAACATACAGCTTCAGTTTGATGAATACAATAAGAAGTCAGAGGACAAAGTACCGTTAAAACTATCCAGCAATAATCTGGCAATTGCTTTCATTTTTGTTAAGCCTTAACTCCTAAAACAAAAACCTTGAACAGACACTGATATTCCACTAATACACAACATAACGCATCCTAAAATAAATATGAATTCCACAAAGATCACAGACGCAGACTGTAAAAACTTTCAAAATGTGTGAAACCATTTTGCTCCGTTCATATTAACCGTCAGTCGCCGTGTTTGCTTCCACTCGGCGGCAGATAAAACAAGCTTTTGTTTTTAATTTTTTTCCACGCCTGGAATCCACTCCCAGGGTTTGGTTGCTGTTGTTTTTTTAGCAGAGAATGCACATTCGGAGGTACCGGATAAAAGGAAGCCAAGAAATCCGCCATCTGACACCTCAAGACGACGTGACAGCGAAGTCGCCCCCGAGGGACAGGAAGTCAATAGCAGCTGCAGAAGAGGCCTACAAATAATATTACCTTCATATGTACAGCAAGTGTGTCATATCATCATTTTATGGCACTGAGTTGTTTTGCTTTTGTATCGCAGGCGCTGACTGCAGCCTCAGTTAGCTCTCCAACATCCGTGCTGTGATTGGATATTTATTTGTCAGTTATTGATTGATCTAAACTGTTATTGTTTTGTCCATGATGTGCATGTGTCGAAAACGTAATGAGTTCTTTCTTCCGCTCGATTAATGCCCAACGACTGACGTGCTGCAGCTCCAGGCCCACCGGTACCATGAGATTCACCCTGGTTGATTTACTATTTCAGATATGATAAGCTGTACCAGGATGTGAGAAGTGGATGGGGAGGCGGGGGGGGGTCATGATTTCATGAGGGTTCTTCTCCGACCCCCCCAGTCATGCACAGGAAGCAGATCCAGCAGCAGGCTCCTCAAGTACCAGGAAGGAAGGAACAAGTCAGAGGCGGGACGTTTCCCGACTCAGACCCAACTCCCCCACGCTCTCGTAGTCGGGTTCTGGTCTGGAAGCGTCAGCCCCCTCCTCCGCCCCCATCCCCACCCCGCAGTCATCGTCCGAGCTGCTAGTCTTTGGGATGCGGATGGTTTCGTAGCCGGGATCCGAGGCGGGATCCTCCCCCGGGCGGGGCTCGTCGGGGTGGGCGTAGATGTCCTTGACGGAGGCGTAGAGGTCGCTGGAGGAGGAGGTGGAGACCAGACCCTTGATCTCGGCGATGCTGCTGTAGTCGTGCTCTTTGTCGTCCTCGTTGGCGACGTTGGTGCACCTTTTCTTGTTGACTGTTGAGTACACGGCCGACTGGAAGAGACGGAACACACACACACACACACACACACACACACACACACACACACACACACACACACACACACACACACACACACACACACACACACACACACACTGTTCACCTGGTCTGAAACCATCAAACAACTTCATTTCTTGAGGCAACAGGAGTGTGAAAAGAAAAAGACACACAGGTTCCTGCCAAACGTGATTTTTTTTCTTTCCCTCTGATGTTGCATGAATTTTTTTTTTTTTTTTTTCCTTTTTCAAAAATATTTTTCGGTGCCTGGAGCTGTTGGCATCCGCGGAGCAAAGTGCTGTCATTTCGGGACTCGTGGCGTCGGTTGGGGGATTAAGGGAGTTGAACGCACACTTACCTCATTGTCTGACAGAACGCGGTTGTGGAACTCGGCTTCAGGAGACAGAGGGGAGTGTAACTGGAGGAGAAAAGAACAAAAAGCCACATTTACATAGTGCAGAGAGAAATAAGTGAACGCTTTAACACTCCTGACGCTACAAAGAGGACACCTCTCTCCTCCTGGAAGCCACTGCTAGGAACGTTTGAAGATTTGGTCACACTTTGGTGCTTTTAAACTGTTAGCTGCAATGCTAAACTTTGGAGGAGGCAAAGTGCTGTTTAGACATGTTTGCAGCTCTGCTTCACGAAAACAAACCTGCTTCTATTATTGATCGTTAATCAGAAACACCAAAAGAAACTCTTGGTAACCGATCAATAGTTTGTTTTTCTGCTGTGATGCGTATCAAGCTAATATTGCACTTAACCTCCCTTTCATTAAGGAAATTATTGAGTGAAAGTCAATCGGAGGTGATGGGGGGTGTGATGTTTTTGCGTACATCCTCTGCCCGCCTCGTGATCGATGATGAAGCCGTTCATCAACATTTCTGACGGCGGTCGCCAACGCAGGAGTCTAACGAGAGCCTGGATGTTTCTGCCAGCATCGATTTAACACTCAAATCACCTGACATCTTTTAAACGCTCCTCTGAGAGAAATGTTGCTTTTCTTTTTTTATTCCTATGGAAGCAAAGAATAAATTCCGCTTTATTCAGTTTTGGTTGCGTTTAAAAGACCGGACAGCCGTCCACGCCTTCATCCTGACTCTTCCAGCTCGCCGTAGACGTGTGGACTCATTTTTCTGCGACTTCGACCCCAAAGAGAGCAAATCAAGGCGATGACTTTATGGATAAAGTGTGTTTGAGGACATGATTACATTTATAGGTCTGACACACGCGGTTTGATGCACCAGATGCCTTTTTCATTCCTCTTTAATTAACCGGCCAATTAGGCAGAAAGCCCCCGGAGAAGCGTGGCCAAAGGTGACTCGGGCCCATCGCCGCGACTCTGAGTGCGTCTTGCAATATTTCTTCATCTAATTTCCAGCCTTCCTATTGGCTCAAGTATTGCTGCAAATTAAAGCGGAATATTCATCAAGGCGGTCAAAGTTAGTGAGGAACATCTGACCTTTGGCTTGACGCATACAGATTTATTTTTATGCATATTGTTTTACATCACTTTCACTTTGCTAAAAGATGTTTTGTATGTGACAGAAGGGATTATGGGAGTGTGTTCATGTAAAGGCAGGAGATACAGGGACATGCAGGGTGAGGCGAGTGTGACAGTAAGCTGATTAGCGCGGCCTCAGAAGATGGACGACTCAGGTGTCAGTCACTCTGACGTCCACGTCCTCGCGTATAAACCGCTAGCAGCGCATCATCGCAGATTATCTCCACTTCCTGTTTGGCACGTGCCGTCTGAAGCCAGCAAACAACTTAAACATGCAGAATATACACACAAACACACACGTGTGACACACTCACACTCTGCTAGCAATAGTGACGGCCTTTAGTAAAGAGTGCTGACCAGCGGGTTTACCTGGGCTGCGTGTCTGATGGATATCCCAGCAGCCCGCGGGTGGGGGGTCAAATTCATTTCCTGTAGCTGACGTGAAAAAAGCCCTCAGGCGACACGCAGGCAAACGAGGGCAAACAAGTGTTTGTGTTGTTCAAGACGGTTCAATAACTGTAACGGCACACAATCACAGGCGCCGCCAAATAAAGGTCAAACAATACAGTTTGACTGTGTGTGTGTGTGTGTGTGTGTGTGTGTGTGTGTGTGTGTGTGTGTGTGTGTGTGTCTGTGTGTGTGTGTGTGTGTGTGTGTGTGTGTGTGTGTGTGTGTTAAGGCATACTTATAAAAAAGCATGCCTGAATTTGTGCAGCGCTTACCTGAGGGGATTTTGCTATTGCATGTAGACACAGCAACATTTTTACAGATGTGTGTGTGTGTGTGTGCGTGTGTGTGTGTGTGTGTGTGCGTGTGTGTGTGTGTGTGTGTGTGTGTGTGTGTACAAGAGAGAGTTTCTATTGCCTGTATCATCCATCATGGAGCCAGACTAACTGTCATGGTGATGGTGGCCAGCTGGCGCTCACTTGCATCAGACACACACTCATTGCACGCGCGCACACACACACACACACACACACACACACACACACACACACACACACACACACACACACACACACACACACACACACACACACACACACGATTTGACAAGACAAATAGCCGATGGCTCCTGGCCATGCAGAAGTGTAAACCGCGGGGAGCCGGGAACGTTCAGGGTTAACCTGAAATCAGCCCCGGGGAGTCCGTGTGAAGCAGGACGTATGCAAACACATGGGTTAATGCAGGGGGGAGGGGCGGGGCAGAATTAATGCCCACTAGACGAGCAACAAGGTAAATGTGTAGATGCGTCTAGAAAACACAACCACTGGGTGTGTGTTGGTGTGAGCGTCTGAAATAAACTGCAGCCTGGCAGATTTCATCACCGGTAGGAGGGTCGCATGAGGCCGAAGGCGCCTTCTGTCCAAAGAAACAGAAGAGGGTTAGTAAGAGAGGAGGAGAGGAGAGGAGAAAAGAATAGAAGAGGATAGAAGAGAGAAGAAGAAGAGAAGAGAAGAGAAGAGAAGAGAAGAGAAGAGAAGAGAAGAGAAGAGAAGAGAAGAGAAGAGAAGAGAAGAGAAGAGACTGAATGGTTGTTTGCTAGTTTAATAATTGTATTATAATAACTTCAGGTTTTGAGTCTTCATGCTGGGGAATCAATAAAGTTTTTTTTGTTATCTGTAAATTTTGTGATTAAAAGAAACTCTACATTACATTTCAGGAAAAAAAACCAACAATTGTTTTTACCCAGAAACCCTCATCTGAGACAAAACCCAAACAAAATGAGCCTAAGTCGACCTGTAACCAAGGAAACAGGGTTTAAAAAAAACAACAACGACAAAAAAGGCCCTAAATAGCTAAAAGGCCCAACTTCACTTGTTTGTTGTGTTTTTAGAAAGACAGAAAAATATTTTTCAGCTTTTTCGATTGAGACGTTCTGTGTGCAGGCGGAACTACGGCGAGCCGGACGGGTCAAACCTGAAACTAATCCAATCTGTGCGTTCCCTCCCGGATACGTTTCTGTTTTGGAACTGGTGCGACTGAAACCATCTGGTGACGACGCCGGATTTTCGGAAAACCGACAGGAACGTCGTGTGTGGTTTTGGTGAAAATGAAGTTAGGAAGTTAAATCATTTACAAAGTTATTTTGATTACGTCGCTGAATCAGTCGTGGACATATGGATGGACAGACGCGTGTGGGGGAGGGTAACCCTATACGGCCTCGTTGGCGGGGACATGAAAGCCGTCGCCTTTGTGCGGCAGATTGACAAACCTGTGTTTTCGAGCTTTTCCACTGACGTAATTCCTCCCGACTTCAGAGCGTGTGTCGGTCGGCGTGTTTGTGTGCGTGTGACGCCTGCATATGGACGACACCACGCTGAGAGCAGCACCCCCCCCACCCCCCTCCATCTCCCACACATCTCCTTCTCCCTCTCTAGCGCCGTTTCTTCTTTATCCTCACCTCATCTTCCCTTCCTCTCTCCCACAGATGGCTCTATTTGTCTGCTGCTGGGTTTCCGTCCTCTCCGAGTCAATCTCCCATCATCTATCTGTCATCATCTTCATCTCTCCTGCTCTTCCTCATTTCTATTCTCCTCTGCCATCGCCTTTCCGTCTTCCTCCCGGTCTGTCGCTCTCTCTGTAAAGCAGCGCTGAGCCGGTAGCTTAGCGGATGATAATTGCGGCAGCAACACATCGTCCCGCTTCCTTTGTTCTCTGGGGTCTCTATCGGTTGACTCCTTCACACAGCGTTACCAGGAAACGACAGGAAGGGAGGGCGACCGGAAAAACGTAATTGTTTTTTGAATATCAGGCAGTAATCGAGTCTGACGAGGTTGTGTAAGGACGCCGTTTGTGGAATTGAAACGGAATAAGTCAAAGTTTTGACCGGATTTTATGGAAACATGAAGTTCGGAAAGGGAATATGCGATTAGGATTTTGAAGCTTCTCTGGAAGATGATAAAAAGGCACACTTATGAATCCCACCCACGTTCCACTCTCGTTCTAGACAATGAGAAACATCAAATCCAACAGATCCATAAAGAGTTTTACTGAATATTTGTTCCAAAGGTTGTTCATTGGGAGAAAAATCATAACTAGAGTCACATTATTTGAATTTAGACATTCATTTCCCATCCTGCCTTTGGGTTTTTGCATCTGCTTTGCTGTTTTAAAGGTTCCCTCCGTTCCATTAAATGAGGTCTGAACCAGCGTTATGTAAATGAGTGTAATCTATAGGTGTGAGACCACATACACACAACCTCCCCTCTCACCTCTCCATTGTGGAGTCCATTCATCACCACCGGCCGGTTGTCATTTTCATCCAGGAGCTTCTCGGGAACTGGCGGAGGCAGCTCCTCCTCCGGTTCCTCTGGGGGCCTGCTGGGGGGGGCGGGGACGCTCTCGGACCGCCGTTTGGCCTGCATCTCGGCGCTGTGGCGGCTCTTCTTCCTCAGGTCGATGGAGGCGTATTCCACCTTCGCGGACAGAGGCTTGCGCTCGGGCGTGCGGGGGCTGAGGTGGCCATTGGCCAGGGCGGGGTGATGGGGAGGCTCGTCGGGGCTCGGCTGGAGGGTACCGTTGGGGAGGCCCAGCTGGATGGGCCGCTCTTTGAGCTCCTTGACCGTCTCGTACAGGGAGTCTTCGGCGCTGACGTCACGTGATGTCACCGCCATCTCCTTCACCACCTGCGCGTCGGATCAGAATAGTGAACGAAGTGCAGCTAATGGCCGTGTTTTCTCACCACAAACTCAATCAGCGCTTCGACTTTTGTCGGAAACGTGTTTCTCCTTTACTCTGTTTAACCTCAAACTCAATCAAACGATCAATATAATTATAAATCACATGACGCTGACCTCATAGGTGCTGTCCCCTGAGGCGGGAGGTCCGTCCCCCATCAGGGCATTGTTGGGAGGAATGCTGGGAAGCTCGCGGTCCTGAGGACACTTGGAGGACCTGAGCTCTGATTGGATGGAAAGCATTTCCTCTGACGGCTGGGGACTGGTGTCCTGGGTGTCCGTGAGGACTGATGGAGCAGATAAAAAGAAAGGTGAAGGATGAGTTCAAAGATTCTCGTTGGACGACTTTCTCTTTATTTTTTATGAGCGAACGATAAACGGCTTCTTCAAAGTGGTTTTCTTATGACTCACTTTTCCCTGATTCGTCCCTGCGTGATCTTTATTATTTACTGTTACTGGCATTTCAGTAAACGCTAGCACTTTACACAGATAGGGCTATAAACAAAAAAACATCTGCGGCTGAGTGACGAAAGCTAATATGTTTATATCACAGATTTAAACACATGGAGACAGAAGCTAAAGCTACGCGGCTAACAGGCTTACTTGTACCGCTGGTTACAGGACCGTTATGAGAGCTGCTGACCGCCGCATCCGTCACCGGGCTCTCTGCTGATTGGCTGACGCTGTCCTTCTCTGACGCCTGCAAAAATAAAAGCGGATGGACGGAAGAATATTAGAATTATGTCAATCACACTGAACAGAAATGAAATTATTTTTAACACGTCTGAAAAGTTATTTTTCAGTATTTTAAGGACATCTCTCAGATTTGCTTCGCTAATTACAATTTCCACATGTCCCTTATGTTTTTTTTTGGATAAATCTCTGCTTTTCTTTGCTTTTTGACGCTGATTATTTCTCGTTATCAACGTGTTATGCACGCTTAATTAAATGTTTTTCCTGGTTGTTGTTTTTCTATCCTGGAGCAAAATGCATCTAGACACAGATTTATTCCTGGTGAAGACACACAATACTGCAGCGTGATTGGCTGACTGAGATGTGACCTTTGACCCCTTCTCAGTGTCAAAACATGGATGGTCATTTAGGGTCATGACTTCCAGACTCCAAACCAGGAACTCCGGTGATGCCGTGAAGCGGCTTCAGATGGATAGACACGAGACGCAGAGACGACAGGCCTTCATGGATCCTCTGATGATACCCTAATTCTACTCCCCCCCTCCCTCGCTGAAGGACAACGATGCAGCTAGCGGGGGAATCAGTCTTGCTCAAGGACACTTCAACAGAGCGGATCACTCTTGCACCACATCCGGCAGTTAGACTCACGTGGCAAAAATACAGCTTGCTGAGTGAGCCAACAGTCAAATCAGCACCCCTCCATGACAGAATCCCCCCCCCCCCCCACACACACACACACACACAGAGAAGCTGCACTAATTAATGCCCCTGCCACACCAGGTTTATCATAAGACACCTAAAACTGACCCGTTTCCATAACAACATCGCTCCATCTCTCACGCTGAAGGTGTGTTAACCAAGATTCTCTTTGTTTAGGTTTGTTGTTTTCTTCCTGTGTGAGCAGAATGTTGTGTGACTGAGGCTCCACAGCGCCACCCGGTGGCCGATCCCTGCCACAACTACTTGTGTCTATGAGGTAATCTTTTAACTATTTTATGACCCAAATATTTAAATTTTTTATTCTTTGTCGAGAAACAGAAATCTCTGCTGAGTATCAGCAACATTTAAAATTCTGGTTTTTATTTCATTACATCTTCGCGTCCTGATTGATCCTCGTGATAAAGAGATTCAGTCATTTTAAGATCTGTTTTTTTTCTCTAGAATTATACAGTCGTGTGCGATCAGACCGGCAAAATCCGACCTTCCCAGATCTCCCCTGTCAGGCTGGATTTGTGTTTTAATGTCCGAATGAACGATCCGGAATGAAGGACATATTTGAACAGCCCTCGACTCGAAACGGTAACGACCTTTCGGCCGTATAGCGGAAGACAGATCGCGGGTGAGCGAGGAGAGACAATCTACTCATCCGCAAAGACAAAGACCCCCATTGAACCCATCAGCCTGTGACAGGGTCCGTCATTCCAATGGGCTCCTCCTGAGCACCACTCCTCCACGCCACTAATCCGGGTTACAGAGAAGATATCCATCAAATGTTAAAAAAAAATGTGCATGGGAGCATGTAGGGTGACACACACACACACACACACACACACACACACACACACACACACACACACACACACACACACACACACTCCCCAGAGGGAGTGACAGAGTAAGAGAGTAGCTGGATGTCACTTAGGCAGTTAAAGCCAGGCGTTTGTCACACTTAAACGTTCCCCCGGCTGCTGGAGCGTCGTGTTATTGGCAGCTGGTAATTGTCATCTACGCCTTTCACACATTGTTCAAATACCTGGAAAGGAGAAGATGTCAGCTCCAAAACACACGCAGCTTTTTTTTTATTGTTTACTCGGATTTTACCCAGTAAAAAAAAAAATGTGATGGAATTTCCCAGATGTGTTTTCTGGATAGGAGGAACTGATTTTTTTCCCTTCAGACATACCTGAGGAGGTTGTGTTTCTGTTTCTGACAGGGTGTGTGTGTGTGTGTGTGTGTGTGTGTGTGTGTGTGTGTGTGTGTGTGTGTGTGTGTGTGTGTGTGTGTGTGTGTGTGTGTGCGCGTGTGCGTTTCATTCAAGCATGCAGCTAATTTTGCAGCACTAACCAAGGTCTCATTTACAAATGGTTACACAGCCTGATTACATTTGTCAATCACACACTCCCGTGTGTGTGTGTGTGCGTGTGTGTGTATCTTATTATTTAATAGAGGGAGAATATTCCGTCATTTAATTTTAATTACCGAGTTTCTTGACTTTCCTAGATTGAACCCAGACCCAATTTATCCTTTCGCCCGTGACAGTTTGCAAACGTGAGTGTGTCAGCATTTTCACACACACACAGGTGTGTGTGTGTGCTCAAACATCCCATAAATTACACTCATAAGACAAACTTTAGCAAAGAACAGCTTCTGCATTAAAGAAACATTTCACAAAAAATGAAACCAGACACTCGATGCTAAGTTACGCTAGCCGGCGTTGCGTTTCTCTAAAACTCTTCCTAAATGTGCTTGAAACTGTAAAATTCTAACTCACTTCAATCATGAGGTTCTCGTAGTCTCCTGCTGGATGTCCGTCGGCTGACTTCTTCTGCCTGGAATGGAGAGACGGCAGAATAAAGGAAGAGAAAATGACTTTGATGAACCGCGTTTAGACTGCACCCTCATTTAATTGCTGTAATTCATTCCCCTGACGTAGTTAGTGCAGGCGGCTCCCCGCCACACTTTTAAATACCATAACCATCGATGCATCTCAGGTGTTCGTGCTATTTTGAACGCGGGAATGCGGATCAGTCATTCCAGCTAAACCAGGAAACACACCAGACCTCCCATACGCTCCCAATATGTGTTTCCTTGGGTCACAACGGTGGAAACAGTCGCACAGGTCGACAGAGGTCATGCAACCTATACGTGTGTGTGTGTGTGTGTGTGTGTGTGTGTGTGTGTGTGTGTGTGTGTGTGTGTCTCACCCCTGGCAGCCGGCACACAGCAGCAGCAGCACAGACACAAGCAGCAGGGCAGTGAGGGCGCTGAGGGTGACGGCCAGGACCAGCTGCCCGCTTCCCAGCCGCGCCCCCACCTCGGCGGCAGCTGCGGCCCTCGACTCCATGACGCCCATCTCCGGCCCCCACCACACTCCACTCAGCAGGGGAGCCATGATGCATCACACGGGGGAGGGCATTGGACCAACTGGAGACACGCAAGAATGACAAAAAATGTTATTTCCCTGATTCTTTAATTTTAGTGACATCATAAATGGTTTGAAAGTCAATCCTGATGTTCAACTGAAATTTAACGATGCAAAGAATCCTGGGTAAAGAGTAAAGTGTGGATGGGAGCTTTAATATTAAGAACTAAAACTTGACTTGATTTTTTAATCTGCAGCTCAGTTGCTTGCTTTCGCCAGCAGGTGGCAGCACACATCAGAGTCAGACTGCAGTGCAGGCTGGGAGTCTGCTGCTGCAGCGGCCCTCCATAGGTCTCCTCTCCCGGCTCTGAACCCTGCATTTCTTTGGTTTTCTTTAAGGATTCTAAGTTAAAACCCCAAAGATAAACAATTAAATCAAGATTTGAAGGTTTCGTCTCTGCGTTCTGAAAATCTCATGCCGGTGGCGTCCACATTTATGCAACTGGAGGGGGGGGTTTGTGGTGAATCAGACGGAGCCAGTTTTAACTTCTTCTTCAAAAGACGCCGAGGAATTCCTGTTTTGGTGGAAATTCCTGGTTGTGTTTTTCCTGGATGACAAACACGCCCGGTATTCGTGTCGCTGTCGGAGGTGAACGCAGTCTTACCTCCACGCCTCGCAAGATCAGTCAGGTCGGCCTCGCCTGGAAGACAGCAGATATTATTTGTTAGATGTAAAGCAATGAACATGATCCTCGAGTGTTTGTGTGTGTGTATGTGTGTGTGTGTGTGTGTGTGTGTGTGTGTGTGTGTGTCTGTGTGTGTGTGTGTGTCCTGGGGAAGTGAGTGGGAGAGCAGCAAGGGAGTTGTTGTGAGCATGTTAGTGCTTTTTAATACCTATCAAATACATATTGAACAACAGACACACACACACACACACACACACACACACAAATACACACAAACACACACACATACATAAACACACACACACAAACATGCATTTTCTTTAATACTGTAACACACATGTCCATTTTATTGACCGGTGTGCCCGAGTAACAGAGGGGATAATAACCAGGTGACATCATCGTATCATATAACGCATGATATTCATACACACACACACACACACATACACACTTTTTTGAAATCTGCCTACGCATCAGGCCCCACCCCCACCGCACACGCCGCTCCATCACTTCCTGAACCGGTCCGGTCTGAGCGACTCAGGTCCGGGTGTCGTCAGGATCGTCACGCCACACGAGTGGGCTGCGTGTTCTGTGTCACTCTGTACCAGCTCACACGTGTCTCTGCTGCCACTTAAAGCAGAATAATTACCGGCTGCCACTGCTCTTTGTCACCATGGCAACAACATCCCCTTTTTTTTCCCATCAGTTCTATTTATGGTGGCAAAAGGAAAGAAAAAAAATATACTTCGGAGGAATATTAAGCTGCAGGTAATGTGTGTGCGCGCTCAGGCATGTTATTGCCTTTGTGTGTGTGTGTGTGTGTGTGTGTGTGTGTGTGTGTGTGTGTGTGTGTGTGTGTGTGTGTGTGTGTTTGGTGATGACTTAACTTGTGTTTTTATCTCTTGTCAGACTTTTATTGGATCAAGACAAGGGTGGTAAAAGCAGACACGGTGTCGGCATCAGTTACATGATGGGTAGACGTCAGGTGACGTGGCAACAGGTGGTGTGTGTGTGTGTGTGTGTGTGTGTGTGTGTGTGTGTGTGTGTGTGTGTGTGTGTGTGTGTGTGTGTGTGTGTGTGTGTGTGTGTGTGTAAGACAAATTTAACTTGTCGACGACAGTCTGCCGTGACTTAACGAATGTGAAACCGCAGCAGGAAACGCATAATAACCTCCACCAGAAACAAATGATTCCAGCTGCGTCTGTGTGTGACGGATTTGTCGACTCATCACTTCGGCAGCGGCCTCGACAATCCCACAGAAATTAGCATTTTGCGCGACACGCCGTCTGCTTTTGTTAATTCTTGATTAATATTTGGACAAGGCGGCGTGAAAGCAGGAAGAACTAGAAAGTCCACGGAGATGCAAATTGGCGGTGAGGTGAAACAGATTATCGTCGTGACGACCGCCCCTTTAATGCAGAACATGGCTCTCCCTGTGGCACACCTTCAGTTTCTAAAAAACGGCGTAATGGAGCGCAACCAGTGCCCTCTCCTGGTGGGACGACCCAGGTGCAGCTGTTCTCCTCTCGTCTCCCTGAGGATCATCTTGAGGTGACGCCGAATCCTCACCGCATCGTCATTGAATGCTGTCGCCACGACAACCGCCTACAGCGAGGCATTCCTATCATTCTCTATATGCTTTTCATTCATTTCATCCATTCTGCCCTTCTCCGGTTGTTGCTAAGGCTGATGTTGCCGACTTATTTCTTCGCCAAACACAAAACCGCGGTGAAGTGCATCGATCCAAACCCGTTGTCCCCTCGAGGACACACTCCATTCCTGCTGAAGTGTCATCCATCAAAAGCGCTGCTTGTGTTTTTCATTGTTCAAGAGACTTCCACATGCCACCGGCGTGTGGTACCAGACAGCGGGTCGAGGACGACCACCAGCCTCGTGCTGTCGTTCTCCTCCTCCCGGCGCTTCCAGGCTGTCAGGAAACAAACCAGAAGCCTTGGAAGAGGAACCGTCAGACGGGTCGTCTTCTGTTTCACGCCACAGAAAACAACCGACTGGAAAAGCCATTTTGAAAGGAATGCTTTTTGGATTAAGGGAAGAAATCCAAATTCTACCCTGGCACAGCTGTGCATACAAGAACACACACACACACACACACACACACACACACACACAGATGCAAGGCTAACTGAAAGCCCCATCAAGGCACAGCCTTCCATGCAAGAAACGAGAGCCAAGGCCTCCAACCTGAGCCCTGCTTCTCTGCAGGAAGAGAGTTGGCAGTGAAGCGTACAATCCAGGCAAAGCCCTGCGTGTGTGTGTGTGTGTGTGTGTGTGTGTGTGTGTGTGTGTGTGTGTGTGCGGTTCATCTGTTGTTCAAGCTGTCAGATGGAAGTGAAAGACAAAGGCAGAACGACAGCGTTATAACACCAACAGGCAGAGCGGCGCTTCGCTTTTCCAGGCGGTGCCTTGATCTGCAGCCGGGGGGTGCTGCTGAGGCACGGGGGCCCAGGGGAGACTCCCAAAGGAGCGCCAGAGGCATTTCCATGATAATAAATAATGTGGTTTGGAGCAGCTTTCTCATGCTAGCGTGGTGCGCTGCAGGAAGAGTAACGGTTTCTGAAATTCTACCAGAAGTTGAGAGAAGAGAGGAAATTGATGCAAACTTTAAATGATGAGTGTTTTTTTAAAAAAAAAAAAAAGACATCAAAGCCGACTCCTCCCATCAAAATGCCTCAGAATTATCAGCTAGCTGGAGGACGCTAGACCACCTTTGCTGACACGATGACATCACCGGGGCACTAAGGTCACAGCTGGAGTTAATCAATAACCTGCCAATCAGCATAAGTAGTGTGTGTGTGTGTTGTTTGTGCATGTGTGTGTGTGTGAAGCTAGAGGTATAAAAACGCACAAAACCAACTGACCATGACCCGTCCTAACCAGGGTCATTGGATGATAGGGGCAGGAGAAATGGGGGAGGGAGGAAGAAGGGGAGGGGACTGCTGCCGAGATTAAGGAGGGAGGGGGGTCATTAGGATTCAATGAGATCATAATGCAAGCAAAAGGAGAGAGAAGAGAATGAAAGAGATGAAAGAGGGGGAGTAAACACAGGAAGGAAAGCTGAGAGCTGTCTGCGTGCAAATAGTCATACACACACACACACACACACACACACACACACACACACACACACACACACACACACACCGGCCCCCAGGGAGGGAGGATGAAATTCGACTCCCAGCAAGCCGTGGTGCAAGAGAAGAGGGACCCTACCCTGATGCAGACAATGCAGTGCACGCACGCACGCACACACACACACACACACACACACACACACACACACACACACAAACACACACACACACACTTACATGATGGGCACTTCAATTGTAATGATGAATCAGATTTAACAGATACGGCTGCGTGTGTGTGTGCGTGCGTGCGTGTGTGTGTGTGTGTGTGTGTGCCTGCCAGTGCAGAAACAGGTGCTTCCTATCGAGGGACATCATTTGCGTTGCCAAGGCAACGCTGCCCATCCTTTAGGGTTAATGGGTTCAGCATGAGGAATTGATCTTTCCGCCCTAAATGGGGGAAATGAAAATGCATAATTTAGCAGCGCTGCCCCCCACCCACCTCACTTCCTCCCACCCCCCCCCTCGGTCCCTCTTCCTCTCTCACATTACAGACGTCTCACATCTTCATCCATCGACAGGACCGCGCTCCTCCTCAGCTGTTGATACACAACATCTCTCATCAGGAACCACACACGCACACACGGCGTGAAGCGTTGTCACCCCCCCCCCCCGACTCTCCCCCCAGCGGATAAACATCACATGATGAGAGGATGACCTCCTGGTTGTCTGTTGGCGTCTCGTGTCCATCTCGGGTCGTCGGGGTCAACGGGGGCTCTGGTGTGTGCGTCTAAAACATCCGCCCTGGATGTGGATGTCACATGACCCCCCCCCCCCCCCCCCCCCGGGGGGGGGGTAAAAAGCATTTCCTGTCTTCATCTGCTGTTTCTCCTCTGGACACTGATGAAGTCTTGGGAGTTCTAATTGGGTGAAGACAGAGCTGTAGGTCTCCTCTCGTCCTCTTCTTCATCCAGCTGTCGGTTGTGATTCTGCGTTTCTACGGCGACGCGTCTCTCACTCACCCTCAATCGCTTAGAAGACTTTTGATTTCAGTTCCACTTTTCTTCTTCCCTCCTTCCTTTCGCTGAAGATTTCCCAGGCTTCGTCACGTCTCTCTTCCGTCTATCTGATGAATCTTTCTATCTCCATTCCATTACACGCTCTTCCAAAGGGGGAAACGTGCGCTAACAACCTCACCCATCAGCACACACATCAGTTTCTGCAACTCAGAACAATATGACGAGCAAACTCTTGGCGTGTACAATGTGAACGCAAAAAGCAAATTGTGCTCAAAAATAATGACATTTTATTTCCCAACATCCGGATCATATTCCCATCGTCGCAGCAAAAAAATTGCATCTTGTCTCTGATTATTATTCACCTCACAGCTAATAATAATAATGTAATATAATTATATTAATAATAATATAAGAAAAATAACACGAATAACACTGAAATTATAAAATAATAATAATATAAGAAAAACAATAATATCAATAGTATTATTACTGTAATTAATAACACTAATAATAATAATGATAATAATAATAATAATTGCAGAGTGGAGCGATTTTGTGCGATTTAAGAGATATGAGCGCGGGATCCAAATAAGTAAATGTTTGTGTGGAGCGTGAAGAGATAAGATGAATTGCTGACCTTCTTTAGAAATACTGATGGGCGGGGGCTGCTGAACTGTTGAACTCTGGGAATTTGAGAACAAAGATATGAAACGTGGCTATGAATAGAGGCAGCTGGAGGGAGGTGTGTGCCTCTAACACCTGAGCGACTACATGCATAATGTCTCTGTAACCGTGAACCCCCCCAAGTGAGGAGCAGATAGGACAGCGTCAGTCTCCACGTGTTGAATAGGCGGCAAGATAAAGAAACTATCGGGCGGGGGGGGGGGGGGTAATTCATTTGAAAAAGCTGCTAATGAGATGCAACAAATGCCCAGAGACGAGAGCTAAATAAACACGGGCGCACGCTTTCCACATCCAGAGAACGTGAACCAATCAGGATGTCATTCTGCCTCCCGTCGCCACGGCGATTCATTCATCTCCCCCTGTGACACCAGCCTTCTGGGCTGAAGGTGAGGGCAATAAAGGGAATTAATAGTAAGTCTGTGTCTGGTTACTGAGATTGAAATGTGATCCCTCTTTAGCAGGGGGTGGGTGGTGTGGGGGGGTCGCCAGGGCGGATGGCGGGGGTCGACCCTCTCAACCCTTTGCAGCGTTGGCCTATAACACAGCATGGCTGCACACACACACACACACACACACACACACACACACACACACACACACACACACACACACACACACACACACACACACACACACACACACACACACACACACATACACACACACACACACACACACACACAGCTTCCCTATAATTCCTATCTCTGCTCTCCCTCTCCGTCCAATTTGTCATCTGTTCTCCCAGTTTTTTTCGTCCTCCATGCACCCCCCCCCAACATCCCCATCCCCCTCCAGACCAGAGCCACATTCAACATACCTGCTCGTCTAGAAAAGATATGGAAGAAACATGGGGTATATCTACAATCACATACAGCAGATGGGGTGGGCCGCACGGCTGTGGTGTTGGTGGTGGTGGTGGTGGTGGGGGGGGGGGTGTTGCAGTCAAACAAACATGGCAACCCTCACTGAGCAATCTTCACATTTGTGGTTGAATCCGTTCGCCTGAGCAGTCGGGATGATTGCACCGGGCAGATACGGCGCCGCTTTTTTATCTTTTTCCAATTCCATTTGATTTCTCATTTCACAAGCCAGAAGATTATTCATGTTTCTGGGCTGTAAGTCAGAGAGGTGTCGAGCGACGGGGAGGCACAGAAATATCCTCTTGCTTGCTCTAACCTTAGGGCCAATTTCTTTTGGGTGGGGGGGTGAGCAATCGAGCAAAAGGTGAGCTCTTCGCTGCTGTTTGATGGAAAGGTCCTTGTTTACAAATGAATGAATTCAGCAAAGACTGTTGTGTCCTATCTTTATCTCATTGGAAGACAGGACAAAAAAAATCTCAAAATGTGAGTTTAATTTACAGTAAAAATCAAAGTTAATTTCAATTTCCACCCCCAAAAGACTGTACAATCACACGGATTAGCCTCCGGATTCAACGAACTGATTACTTTATTCAAAAGGTGCAGGAACTACAGAGCCGAATCATGAATAATAAATGTGTGACATGATAGAATATTTATTTATTTTAAAAAATCCTGCTCAAATCAGTTAATGGGGCTCAGCGGGTCCCGAGGGAGAAAACTGAATGAACCGACTGATTGAGCATCACAGCCGCGAACAGAACGCCTGCTGGTGGAGGAAAATCTGCTGCCAGCCGCTGGCAGGCACACACACACACACACACACACACACACACACACACACACACACACACACACACACACACACACACACACACACACACACACACACACACGGGGGAATTCAGACACAAAACTACACCAAAACGCTCAAACACTCTTCCAAACACAGATGAAGCACTGAGCAGTGTGTGGTGATAGAATATATTAAGGCATCTTTGGTCTCTCAGACGTTTTTGCCTTTAATTTGTTTGTCTTTTACACACTGCCTTGCCTCTCACACACACACACACACACACACACACACACACACATCTGAGTTCGACCTGATGCTAAGTCGTTGCGTGTCCCTCCATATCAAATGCCATTACATCACAGCAACTGTAAATTACCTGGACGCTCCTGACCGCACGCCATTAGCAGAGCCCTGGACACTCATTGTGTACAACACACACCTCACACACTGTCGCAACCCCTCCAGCGCTGCTGACGGTCATTTTTCAAACTCTTATCACTCCAGGCAACATATGACATTATATTATGGCGATAACGACTTGGCCTAATGGGTCGGTTACTGAAGAGCTCTGTCACCGCACTGCACCGGAAAGAACTCTCCATCAGGTGAGGAGAGCGGAAAGGATGTCGGCTGGTGTGCACAGCGAGGTTAAAGAAGGACAATCTTAAAAGTACACGTCAAACTCCTCTTCATTGCTGAGGGAGGTCATCCTTTGTTTATTATTTATCACACAGGAAAAATTCAATACAATAAAAACAATCTATTAATTCGACTTTGAGTGGAATTACTAGGAAATAGAAAAGGCGACCGGGTTTTGCGTTCAGCTGGCAAGGAGCAGGAAGTCATCTTTTTAAGGGGGAATTACCAGCGACCAGGACTAAAAAAATACATCTGCAATCCCCTTGAGTTCTCCAACAAAAGCATTGAGCAAATTTTCCTAGAAACACGCAAAAGAATTTCGTCAATTTGAATTAGAATTTTAGCAGAGGTGTATTCCTGCTTTCAGCGCCAGCTTAAAGAGTCTATCAGGATGTTTCTGGAGGGGGGAGCAGTTGCCAATTGCACTCCGGTGAGGAGTCTGAATATATTCTAAACACACACACAGATGTGCCTCCTCCTGCAAATGAGCTGTGGAACAGAGGACGAGCAGGAGTCCCAGGAGTAATCAGTGGAATGTAAACAGGCGACCCAAACGCGTATTTCCAGAGCGCTCAAACAGAGGCCGTGAGACGGCGACCGCATCCAGAGAGCGACGCCCCAGGGAGCCCCGCAATTTGTTGGGATCGTCTTATTCCGTCCTCACACCGTCCTTGAAAATGCTCCCCCCGTGAGAGGCCCGCAGGAATGCAGATGCATGCTGGGAAACGCTTCAACTTTCACCCCGAACAAAATCTCACAGACAAAAACGGAGATAGAGGAAGCAGCCGTACTGAAATTAGCATTGACGCTAAAGCTAAAAATGGCGGGATTCTTATTCAAACACACAAAATTCCTCGCTTGTATTGGACAGGTGGCTTCAACCATTCAACAATTTAGAAAATGCTCTTCAGTCGCACACAGTTTCCACAACACAGTGTGCGTGTGTGTGTATGCATGTGTGTGTGTGTGTCATCCGGAAGCAGCTGAGGATGTATTCCAGCTGCTGGACGACTACAATCAATTACACTTGTAAGCGTGTAAATGAAGAGCAGTTGCCAAAGCCCTGCTGTGTTTCACACTTTCTCCGCCACACGACACCATTGTTGTGTTACGAGCTCCACGGCGACACAACCAGCTGCTGGACAAACGGCTTTCTGGGTCGTGGGGGGATTAACCGCGAGGCTGACGCTGCAGCACGCCATCCGGGGGGGAGTGGCACAAATGGGTCAAGCGTCGCCACAATGCAACAAGTTCATTCCTCCGAGCGCAGAAATTCTCAAAGGGCCTCTTTGCACTTAATTAACAGGCACAAGTCTGGACAACCAAAAGAAAACAGCCGCTCATTTCCTGCGTCCCGGCTCCTCCCATGGTTCGTCTGGTGGTCACCATTGTTCTGGTGACAGGTTGCTCATAAACAGCTGGTGGTACCCCATGTTTTAGAGGCCGTAACTTTGACATATAAAGACCTCAAGAAGTTTGAAGTTGAAGCTTTTCAAACAACGATGTGTCTTCTGCGTTACTTCATTCTTTTAAAGATAAACCCTCAGTGCTGAAGCAAAAAAACATCAGAGGAATTAGGAAAGCTCCAAGTAATCAAACATTTTTTTACTCGATGGACACCAGAAGGTCTGGAGTGGCTATAAATTGTATATATAAATATAAAAACTCTCGTAATAGAAAGATATCGACACAATGAGGTACTTGTTATTCACCACAGAGAGATCCCCATGAATAATTAATCGGTGCATAAAGCTGTTTATCCATATGATGATTCCATAATGAGCTCCACAGATTGACTGCAGACCTGGGGGACCACACGTGTGTGTGTGTGTGTGTGTGTGTGTGTGTGTGTGTGTGTGTGTGTGTGTGTGTGTGTGTGTGTGTGTGCGTGCGTGTGCTGGGACCCGGACTCAAACCGGCAGCACACGGGGTCTTCATCCGACTGCCAACCCTCACAGAAGATCTATACAATTCTATCAGTCAGCTATTTCAGCTATATCAGTCAGACATCATCACCGATGATGTCCCTGTGCTCCAAACAGTAAATATTAACGTGAATAAAAGAATTGACGGATGAACAAATAATTCAGTCATCCAGAGGCCTAAGTTGTGGATCTGTTAAAATCAAGTAAAGGTTAAAGTTGTAGGGATTAACATGAATCCCAGTGGCAAAGGGGGGTCCGGATTCTAAAGCTCTCCCACAGCCTTACAGACGGCTGTGAATAAATTCTAAAAATGTGCCTCACAACTAATTGATGTGATCGCGAAAGAGTCGTGAAAAATCAGTCTGGAAGAAAAAAAGTTCCACGAGGTTCATCACCTCTGCATTTGTAAATAACAGCCTGTAAAAACAGCAAAGACACGGATTATCTCTGATTAATGCATTCGCTGGCTTTGGACATGACTGGCACGTATGTGTGTGTGTGTGTGTGTGTGTGTGTATGTGTGTGTGTTTGTGTGTGTGCCTGTTTAAATGGGTAACATCGGTCACAAAAAAAAATATCGTTTCTCATCCAACAAAATCATGTCATCCGTGAACACGTGGAACACGGGGATCAAGCCAATAAAAGTGAGGGATTTTTATGTTTCGGACGGCAACGACTCCAGATTTCATGGATGGACTCACTTGTTGTGCTTCCTGTTGTCATTCTCTACAGAACTCTGTAAATTTGAGACTTTAAAATGTATTTTTTTGAAGTTTAGCTTCATGTTAGCCGCGCATTTGTAGGAAATTCCGAGGTAGACAGTGACAAAGAAGTCATGAGCATTCACAGTAGCAGGGAGCTGGTGAGTGATGAACATAAGGAGCATACACACACACACACACACACACACACACATGCACAAACACAATGTAGAGGGAAACTTGTGTACATCCTCTAACTCATTCACTGTAATTCTCCCAAAATCCTTTATGCCACAAAATGACAGCTGCCAGACGTACCCCTCTCCGCTGGCGCCTGGACGCTCCATTTCTCTCTTTTCCTCTCTCTCTCTCTCTCTCTCTCTCTCTCAGACACGTTTTAAAGCTGCAACATATTACAAAAACAACTTTTACGCCGATGCTGCGTCCTAAATATTTACAACACGCTCTATTCAAAGGAATCAATCGACCACGGCGCGCAAACACGCCAATTCATCACCGGCACAACTCGATAATTGGAAACAAACAGGAATTCATAATGCGCGGTGCTTCATCTGCTAATTGCAGTGAGATGATGATGATGACTGGGATGCTCGGAGCGGAGGAGGAAGATGAAGCTTGCTTCCTGTTCGAGGGGACAGAACACACTCTGTTTGTGCATCAGATAAGCCTCACGACTCCTAGCATCCATCGATTTGAGGAAACATGGGAGGTCAGGATCTGGAGCGCCCACATGTTTTACTGGTGCTTTGGTCATTCTGGTAGGTCCATCCCTTGGCAACCCACCAACGATGAGCAAGACGGAATAAAACTCGCTCGTTGCCAAGAAACTGATAAATGTGAAGCACACCTGTATAGACTTAGAGAAATATACTGTGGTGCTAAGATTCAATTGTTTGAGAAAAATTAATCGGGTGTAGAATATTTAGGACGCCTTGGACCATTATGGAATGCTTGAACAACATATTTTGTGAAACAAATTGGCTCAATCAACCTTAACTGAATATTTGCCTCACAAAGAGGAGAAGCAGATTGCACAAAGTGACTTAATATCCTGCGATCTTCATCTCCGTCCATTTGAGGCCAATAATTTCACAATTTCAAGCATAACCGGGCTCGGAAATGAGCGGGCTATATGCTAACCTCCAGCCATCACGGGATGCGAGATGACAGAGAGGAAACAAGTGCAAAAAGCTCACATCACAATAAATAGGATGTGAAGTTTCTGGAGCAGTGATGAAATTGTTTGGAAAGCAGCGGATGAGGCTTTATGTTAGCATGTCTGCAAGGCTTATGATAAAAAAAAAAAAACACAGAAAGACGTTAAATTAACTGGAAGTTATTGTGCTGTTAATCTCCTGAACATTCCTGGTTGATTCCCTCCAGAAGCAGCTGGCCAGGAGTCGTCTTGTGTGTCTGTAAAATTAGTGTGTGTTAAGATAGCTTTTATGGCATTAAGTCGTGTGTGTAGCAGGCGATGTGGAGTCATTAGTGGTGTTGCTTTCGTTGTTTAATAAGAGGCCAAGGCCACGCTAGGAGAGATTAGTTACCAAAGAGGCGAGAGACCGTCTCATTTCTGTGTGTGGAGGGAAAAGGAAGGAGTAGAAGAACGGAAAACAGATGAGTGGAGACCCCAAAGACCCAGATCCAGATACCTATGCAGAATCTGGGTCACTTTCTTTAAAGCTGGGAGATCAGGAGAAATAATAAAAGGCAGACCGTAATGAAAACTCTCTGGTACGTGAGGTGCAGATACATATTTTGAGAGGGGGGGCCAATCGGGTCAAAGTACGGCAACAGAGAGAGTCAATAGTCGAGATAATGCTGACTAATCCGATTAATCCGAGTGAATTTGATGGAATCTGTTGGTGTGACTTGATTTCAGGTGAAGTGATGTTATCTTTGTAGACGCCCTGGGTGCAAAAAAAACAAAAAAAACATGTATGATTGAAAAGGTTTTGTTTTGACCAATCACAGAATGTATTTTCTGACTGCTCGGGTTACCGTGACGGTAATGTTGGTGGGAGGCGTGTGAAATGAGACGTGCTGAGGATGAGGAGCGTCTAAAACCAGCGTCATAACAGGCTCTAAAAAAGAGGATCATTAGCCTCATTTGTTGCTCTGAGTCATTCTCATTTGGCAGAATTTAACAGTGTGTGTGTGTGTGTGTGTGTGTGTGTGTGTGTGTGTGTGTGTGTGTGTGTGTGTGTGTGTGTGTGTGTGTGTGTGTGTGTGTGTGTGTGTGTGTGTGTGTGTGTGTGTGTGTGTGTCTATGTGTGAGAATAAAGGTGATTGTGTGGGAATAAAGAGAAAGACTACAAATCATAAACAGAAAGGACTGTTGTGGAATTTCACCATACTGCATCTGTCTCACTCTCTGTCTCTCTCTCTCTCTCTCTCTCTCTCTCTGTCTCTCTCTCTCTCTCTCTCTCTCTCTCTCTCTCTCTCTCTCTCTCTCTCACTGCAGCAGCGACTGCAGTCTGTTCTTATCGAACACAACACCAGAGGACTGAATAGACACTATTTATTGTGAGATAAAACTCGGCTCATTCGTCGTCCTTGACAACCTGAGGAGAAAACAATTTTCTCCACATTCATCCGGATCGGAGCAAAGGTCTTCAGCTCTGGGACTACAAACAAACAAACAAACAAACGATAAAACAAATACACATCCATGGATTTATTATCAGTTCATTGTAATGAATATTTGTTCTAAATGAGCCGCGATGAGGTAATTGTTCTATAATTCATCACTGACTGATTTCTAATCTGGGGGTTAACCCGTGAATACACACTAGCATCAGCAGGTAAACAAGATAAGAGTCCTTGGTTAAATGCTAAAAGCAACACTTTTGTGGGAATGTCTATAAAGACAAGGCCGGCAACACTTAAGCTATTGATCCGGTCGTCCTTCAGAGTGACCTTGACTCTGACCCACCGGACTGACATTAACTCACCTGGAGCCAAACACAAGGATCCATTTCACTGGAGTAGACAGATTTAAAAAGTACCAGGTCTTAAGTCCAAGATCTGCTAAGACTGCCTGTCTGACGTTGAGGGAATCGCTATCAACTGCTTCCGACTGTCTGACTGTCCTTGACTCATTTCCACAAATCCCTTTCCCTGGACTTCGTCTCATTCCCACAAATTTCTGGATCCAGAGACCTTCCTGAATAAATCTGTGAGACCTCCATCTCAGGTAGAGCGTAAACTCATCTGTTACCTCACATCTCCAATCAGATTGCAGGTCATTGGAGGAAAGCGGCACCCCGCTGGGTGTAAACCCCTCCATCTTCAATCAGTTGTCTATCACACCTCCATCCTCAACCCAGCAGGAAACTCAACATCACCTGTTTTCACTTCACTACACAGGGTTCCACTTTTGGGTTCCTATTTTGCGTCTTTCTTCTTGCCCCCCCATCATTGCTCCTCCTTTCATTTTCACCCCCTCCGACTAATCTTAGCTTTCTCTCTCGCTTTGGCACCCCCCTCCCACCGTTTCCTCTGTATCTGTAGTGAGCTCAGGGGCCCGGCTCCTGTTCAAAAACCTTTTTAATGTCGCTGTTCACCGCTGCTCAGCAGAGCCCCCCTGCTGCGCCCCATCTTAAAATCATCCATCCCTCTTTCTGGGACTCAGATCTTTTCCTTTACTGTAAGGTAAACCACTTTCATCTCAACTCCCTTCTTTTTTTTATCATTTTTTTAAAGCTCCAACTCCTGCTAAGAAAAGGCGCAGCTTCCGCAACTTAAGCATTTAAGCTTTGTAAGCATTTTTCCAAAAGGCCATTCCCTGAGCCGAGGGCGTTTTCCTCTCCACCCCACTGACAAAACTTCAAATAGCTACAGAAGCCGGAATCTGTGTTCTAGCACCACAACCAGTGAATTATTGTCCATAAATCATTGTGTTTATACTAATATATTCACAGGAAATACAGAAAAGCATCCTTCACAATTAAAAGGACAGAATCATGGACTATTTAGGGAACTGTAACTTGAAAAATGACTCAGGATTGACCCAACCCATGGATTCCAGGATTGCAAAATGTTCGTGTTCTGAAGCTGTTCTGGGTTCAGTTTTGGGTTAGTTCTCACGCAATTTAGCTTTAATTTTATTCATAATTACATAGTGTAACTTCAAACAGTTACTTCAACACATTAAACTTCATACTGGCCCATTTGTTGATGTCAGTACAGATCAAACCGTGAACACAGACAATGTTCCCGACCCGCGGGCAGCTAAGAGAAACATCAGCCACAGAATGTTCAGGACCTTAAACACCCCGACTGAACTCAACAAGCATCTCCTTGTTCTCCAACATAGTCTCTCTACATCTAACTACTCATTCTCTCTCTCTCTCTCTCTCTCTCTCTCTCTCTCTTCCCATTCTCTGTTTCCTCCCTTCCTATATGTTTTGGCATTGCCATTGTCTGCTCCTGGGTCGCCAAACATACTCAGCAGCCGTTGGCCGCGGCAAACAAGAAGCCCATTCAGTGAGCTCAGCAGTGACGTCGACGGAGAAAGGAAGGAGGAGGATGGAGCGTGGAAAGTGGAGGAAGACTGAGTAAATTCTCTGAATGTTTTGCAAATATTAGTCAAGACCCCCCCAACCTCCCAACCCCTTGTTTCAGCGAACACGGGGTTGGGAGTCAATGCAGTTCTCGATGGCTAGAACTGCATTGGCATCAAACTCTCCTTTGATTAACAGAATGCAAATCATTGCATTTGGAGTCGACCACACTAAATGTTTCTCTCAGCTTCCCACGGTGATTACACAAAGCTCTATAGTCCACAAGCAAATACTGTTCCTGCAGTAAACACCCACAATCTAACGCTCCGGAGAATAACGTCCAAACATATAGAATAGAACAGAATAGAATAGAATAGAATAGAATGCCTTTAATGTCATCATTCACAAGTGTACAACGACATTAAAACGTGATAACGCAGGTTCTAGGGACACCACGAGAACTGACGAAGCCTCTTGGGTGAGAGGCGAAACGTCTTCAAGAAACTTTCTAAAAGTCCATTGATTTAAACATCTTTGGATAACCATGACCTGGATAACTGAGAACCTACACAGACGTTCTAGGGGCAGTTTTTAAGAGGGGAAGGGTCAAACTATCGTGGGACAACTGCTTCATGGTGCAATGACACTGATTTTCCTCAATTCCTAGTTTGATAATATCTTTACCTCTTTAGGAAAACTTGACCATTTTCCAACATGTCTCCAACTCACTCCCCATATTCCACACAAGCTAGAACACAAAACATCTCCTTTATTTCATTTCCAGCTCATTTGTCCTCACCCATCTCCTCTCCGCCCATATTTCACCACGTTCCCGCACCAAGGACGACCAGTCAACGGGGAATTAACAGTTTGAAATAGAGGGCAACGTGATTTTTGGCTCGGTGCTTTATGAGCGCACACGTAGCAGAGCATGTACCCACACCTTGTTTGTTCACGGCTCGTATTAAAGCGCTGGTGTCCGCAGAGATAACGAGGGCGTTTCCTATTATGGGTTTTCTTGGGAAAGGGAAGAGGGAGGTCCACTTTAATTGTAAGCGTGACAGACAGTGTTTGTGTGTGAATGTGTACCCGACCTCTGCAGGACTGATGCCAGCGGCGGCGATGCATAAAGAGACGGAGGTATAACGGGGTGGAGAGTGCACACAGGGACATGGGTGATCAGTCTCACACGAGATCACATATTATAAAATTTACAGAGATAATAAATTCTCAGAACGTCTGGAGGTACCGCAGTGCACTGGCGTCACGCCCGGAGTTTTCCCAGCGTCACATCCCAAGACAGCTGGGATAGGATCCAGCTACCCGCGAACCGCGCAAGTGGATGAAGTGGTTAGAGAAATGAATGAATATCTTCTACTGCCAGAAGGGGGTGGTAATCCACCCACAGACTGTTTGCAATTGTTATTGATAAAAAGAAGAAGACGACACATACGAACACAAGGTGTCAATCAAATGACTGTGATGTGCTGAACACATTACAGCCATCAGAAAGTCTTGTGTGGAAAAAATGCAAATGATAAAAGTTTAAAAAAACAACGTAAAAAGGCACAGTTTCGGCCCTTTCTGACAGCAAACATAGAAAACACTCCTCTATCACGATACTTGGGTCATTTGTGGCGGAAAATGGAACCACTAATGAAAGAAGACACATGGAGAGGAATTGTGAACAACTGTGAGACATGGTGAGAAAAGGTTAGAGAGGGATGTCAAAGCCAAACGTGATGGAGGGGCAGTCAGGTGGAGAAACAAACATGGATGGGCAATGAAGAAAAGAAAGGCAGACTGGAGAAGAGATGGAATGAACAGGACTGCGGAAACAGATAAAAAGGGGGACGATAGGAGGATGAAACATCCTTGAGGAGATTCTTTGTGATAGATGGAAGTCATCAACCCTAAAACCTCAGATCTTTGGGTGGAATATACTCAAACATGTTGGATGAATGCTAAATATACACACAAAGACATCAGCAAAACGACCGACAAGCTTCTCTTTGTCTTTCCAACATGTCCTCAATGACCGTCATTCAGCTCCAGTTATAAACTGTCCAAACACATGACGGCAAACACCAGGCCCAGAAACACAGCGGCGTTTTAACGCTGCCTTCATCTATCGAGCATTTCGCACTTCAAGCAATCAGAAATTTGCAGGAAATAAAGCAGTGCATGTTATTTCTTATATACAAGCACATACTGTACATATTTATAATACATACAGTGTATATATACATACACAGACACACACCTAAATTCATCAACAGCCTTGCAGAGGAGGACAGAGTCTTGTTTGGTTATGCAGAGATCTAGTCAGGTGATTCGTGGACGAATGTCACACAAAGAAAACAGACAGAAAACAAATCGTCTGCACACACAAAGACACCTCAGTGTGTGTGAGTGTGCAGGTGGGCTTTTGTGTGTTGTGTATCCTGCATGTGTGTGTGAACCCTCCCTGCAGCCAACAGAGTGTGGGATGAAGATCCTCCCCACGGATAACATTACGGCATCTCGCTACTGCAACGTGCGACTGCGAGCGAAGGACTGCTGCATCAGCAGCTCTTTACACCGAGCAGAACGAGCAACTAACACACACACCGTCCAGCCTCACCTCGCCTCACCTCTACGGGGAACTCTGGCCAGGACTGGCGGTGACGTACGTAACAAAGTGTGCGTCAAAAATAGAACCGCACTTCCCACAAATCGCCTCTGTTGTTACTCGTCCCCTCCCAACCTTTGGCGTTGCTCCACAAAATCTGAAGAGCAAGAGGCAATAAAAACAGCAGGTAGTAGAATCCACAGTCCAACATCAGAGATGCAGCGAGACCTGGAACCAGTCAAACCTGAATAGAGATGTTCAGAGCAAGTAAAATGGTTCCGCTGCCGAATCTGAAAAGGTTGTACTCAATGTAAAAGGAGTCATAAAACATTAATAAAAACACTATTAACACCTCTTTTGTTTTGTGCTGCTGACAGACTTTTCCATCAGATCTCACCATTGCCAGAAAGGACAGGTGACAAAACACTTCTGATTGAAACCATCGATATAAAATTCACAGCTCAAGGTCCACATGCTTTTATATCCGGAGCAAAATCAAACAGAATCTTTTGTGGAAAGAGTTTGATATAGCAGAGATTCGCCGGCATACAAGCTAAATGGAATAGTTTGACATTTGGGAAAATATAACGGCTCACTTTCTCGCTGCAATTTCACAGATAAGTTAAGAAAAAAAGAACAGAAAAGGCAAAAATGTCACCGTACTGGTGAAACAAGGATGTATTGCAAAGTCAGGGGTGCCTTGTCCTCCCAACAAGATCAACCATCATGCAAGGCGAGTAAATGTTTCAAGTTTAAGGTATTTTGTTGTTTACTGTAGTCTTCTTCAAGCATGCTTTAGATGTTAGAAAAGATGATAACACTGCCCTGTTGATATGACAGTGATATTAATCTCATCCGACTCTCCAAAAGGAAAGCAAATAAGTGTGAGAAATCAAATCGGCGTGCCATTTATGTTAATGCACAAATTCTGAGATGGAAATCAGAATTCAGAGAATAAAGTTAGAATTCTATGGTTAAAGTCATAATTCTCAGAATAAGGTCAGAATTCTCAGAATTAAGTCAGAATTCTAAAACAGAAGTTGGAATTCCAAGAATAAAGTCAGTATTCAAAGATTAAAGACAGAATTCCAAAATTAAAAACAGAATCTCGAGAATAAATCAGAATTCTAAGATTAAAGTCAGAGTTCAGTAACCCAGAAATTTAAGATAAAGTCATAAATATGAGAATAATATCACACTTCGAAATTGTCCCTGTAAAAAGGCCTCATTTAAAAACTTCCTTCAGAATGATACTGATGCCTGAGGGTATTGCTAGCATTTTGTGTCGAAACACATCCTCATGACAACTGAATAAATTGCTGAAGACGACACGGCAAACTCCATTTTTCCCTAGATAGGGAGCAATGACAGCCTACCAGAGTCCAAGTCATTTCAGATTCCCTGTCCTGCGTCTCTCAGCAACTCCAAGCATCAGAGGGTGAATATATAGCAAACTGTGTTCCTGATGATTCCTGCGCAAAGGGACTGAAGACAACCTCAGTTAATCACATTCCGCAGTGTTTACTTGTCCTTAACAGGCCTCTCTCTCCTTCTCTCTCTCTTCCTCTCTTTCTCTCTGTCTCCCCTTCCCTCTCTCTTTCTCAGTAACACAGATCTGAAGTCTGTTACTGCATCTGAACCCAAAAACCGACCCACAGAACCGTCAAACAGGAGCTGAGACGCCCGGTTATCCTTGAGAAAATTGCTGAGGACCACTTGAGGTTGATAACAGTGTTATGGGTCTGCGTGATTTATGTATGGAAGAGGTAAACAATGGTATAATGTGTGCAAAAGCTGAAATGATGTATGGGTGAAGAGACTGTTTAAGACTTGAGTACCTTGGTTGGATATGTGTGTCCCTGCTAGTGTTTTAGTTCCTGGTGTGTTTCTGGGCAGGGTTCTGCAGGATTCCAACTACTGTACGTCAGAACCAGAAAGTCCGGTTTGACAACGAGTGACGTGGGACTAAGACAAAAATATACACATTTGGATTTGGAATTCCACAGCTACAGAACGTATGCTTACTAAGCGAGTTTAGATGTGTTTGATCTTGTTCTTACTAAAAATGAAGCACAAAACCAACATTAAATGGAAAAGTTACTTTAGTTTATTTCACTTCCTAAATAAAAAATGGAGATATCTAACTGTCTTACTGTATATTTAAATATTTGTGAAACCGTTGGGCTAGTTTCAGGTCTTGATGGTGACACAAATGAAGTTGCAGCTCCTACCTTACCTTAATAACGTAGAGCTGTAATCTAATGACATTAAACACGCTTCAATGCAAGTAACAACAAATAACTTTGGTTAAAGATTTATCGTCTATCTTTCCAGGCTCCTCAGCAACCGCTAGAAGCGCTCTTCCCAGGGTAATCTCAGGCGTGCCCGGACAAGATGAGATACGTAACCCCTCCTGCAAGCACTAGATCAGGGGTCTGACAGGAAAAAGCCTTTAATCTGATGCATGGACCCCCTCCACCGGCGTCCTTCAACACCAAACAGCGGCAGTTCTACTCCCGAGTTTTACTTCCTGACCTCTCCGTTCAGGACAGTCCAACACAACAACCACATTTCTGCTAATGTGTTCAAGTGGTTCAATTCACACGGAGCTGGAAACTGATTTAGTGCCTGCTGAGGATGACTACCGACGAAGCCAATGCAAGTTAATTTCCATGACAGAGTAGAAAGTCTTCTCCAGGTTTGAAGCAGTACATTTTGCTGAGGGAAGGAGTTGTGGTAGTTAAACCATAAATCCATCAGTGATGGATTGATGAGATAAAGTTCAAGGGAACAATAAGTGGCTTTCCTGCTCTGAATCATACAGGGAGCTTTTCCTGATCCAGAAGTATAAAAATAGAGATTTATCGTTGTTCTTCCGAGAATCCTGGAAATCCATTAACTGTGTCCAAAGCATCGTTTTATGATTGTGAGCTTGTATTACTTCAAATGAGCCACTTTGGGTGCTCCTATGATGATTGCAGATGGGATTATAAATAAAAACACATAACAAGTACCCTGCAAAAATAAAAAAATATCCTAGAAGTTTCGGAAGCCTTGAGGAGACAAAGAAGAGCACCAGAGACCCAACCAAGGCGCTGTAGATTAATATCTTTTTATTATTAGAATTGCTATCTCACTTTACTCTCCTCCTCCGTTATACCTTTAGTCTGATTGTTTCTTTTTTTTTCTCAATTCTCCAACAAAATAGCTGTTTTTTGGGTTATATTTTTTCACTTCTTAAATCTCAAATCTCTATGATCAGAGGAGGCAAAGCGTTAACAGAATCCTCCCTGAACTCAGCTAGAGAGAATAAGCATTAAGATTAATTATCCTGACTCCGCGTCCACCCAGTTGATTTCTTGTAATTGGACTGAATTTAAAAGATGCAGCAGTGGGAATGGAAATTTTAAGTGTCTGAGCTCAGCCTCCAATAATGAGTAAATGAGATGCTTCTAAATGCACAGAAACCTGCTCAATCCAATGCAAACCTGACGTCTTTGGTCGTCACCGGCAACATGTAGCTCCTCCAGACTCCCTGTCCATTACCCACCCCCCCAGGGGAGGACAGGGGTGTAAAACAGGTTTGCGTAGGGTTAATTGCAAAACCAGGGGTGTACAGCAAAACGGGCAGCCGGAGATTCCGAACGGGGGGATATTGCTTGTTAAAGACTAAGAGGATGTGAAATATGCGCCGTCTGCTAAACGACATCTTGACAGCTTACGATGGAAATTTCACAGCAATCAAACGGAATGTGTTTCAGTGTCTGCAGGGGGCTTTGCAGGACTAGGAAAGCAACATGATGGCATTCTGTCAGTCCAGACACATTATGAACCGTTTTAATGTGTTTTCAGAATTGCAGGCAGCTGTTCAGCTTCATTCTTCCATCTAGGGAGCCGTTCAGGTCATGCAAATGACTTGCTGCAGAGGCATTTTACAACGAAATATTATGACTCAAAGGCCTGGAGCAAAGGCTCGCCGAAGACAACGTCGTTACAGTCCAGCTTCCGAGAATGAACAGCAACATAAATAGTTTATAACTGTCAGTTAAATTAAATTGGAGCCTGGAAACAGTTTTAGCTTAGCATAGAGACGAGAAAAATACTGCTGCCACCCAAAGTAATTAGCAGTCAGCGAAGGCGTACCTTTACCTACATCGTCGTCTCTAAATTCGGAACAATTGCATGAGTTTTCCCACTTAAGAGCCCTTTTCCAACTTTATTCCCCACTTTTTTGCAAGTCCCACCATCACTTTGGACTTTGTAAAAAGAATTTGGCACAAGACACACATTTAATTGTGTAACACTATGTGCAGATGATCAACTATTGTCGCTACACCAAGGGCATACAGCAGCACATACTGTGGTGAAGTGATCATGATGAAATAACCTCAAAATTAGCTAAAAAAAACTGCTGGGTTTTGGACGTAGACAGAGATTACATTCTCCAACCTGACCTGGATTTGTTTAAAATGAGATAAAATAATAATAATAATTAAACAAAATAACCTCAAAACTTTGGAAAAAACTCTTCAACGGTGTTCGCTCCCCACTCGCCTCCCTTCTTACGCGCAGCAGCTGCACATACCTCCCCTTCCACTGCATTCGAATGCACACATTAGCCACACGCTATTAATACCCCTAAGTTTAAGTTGTCACAAAGCATTTGCTACGCTCCCGTCCTCTTACATTCACTGCTACACACTCAACTGTTTGAAAGCGTGACGCTACTTTAGTCATACACCGACATGCAGCATTGACCCGGACATGCATGTTATTAACTGCTATACACAATACAGTCACATTTGGGTGTTGTTCATGTCATTCGGATGATTTGCTGAACATCAACATCATGGAATTTCTGGCTGTTCTCCTCTGACGTTGGCAGAAAAATTAAAAAAGAGCCTCTATAACTAGTTTTTGGTTAATGATTTAGGATTCAGTACACGGCTGCCTCCATCTTTGGTTTGTTCACTACGTTCCTTTGAGAGGATGTCAGGGCGATGCCAGCTTCATTAATGTTTAAGCACATAACACAAGGAAGCGTGGTTAAAGCGAAGAGAAACTAAAACAAAGTGCAAATTGTGTTTGCCGAAGTCAATGTCAGCTGCTGTGGGAGCTGCTCTGCTGCAGGGTGGATGTCCTGCCAATGGTTCTTATTCACCAATCAGACAGAGGGAGGGAGTCAAGGGGGGGGTATTGGGGGCATTTGGCTACATGTGTCTGAGTATGTGAGAAAGTGTTTAGGAGCGAATGGAAAACGAAAAGAGAGCTGACAGAGTGTGAAAAAGGGGTGTGTATTTATTTGACAGGTCAGCAGAGATGAAATTCTTATTTACATTTATAGAGGAAGATGGGTGCGTGTGTATGTGTGTGTGTGTGTGTGTGTGTGTGTGTGTGTGTGTGTGTGTGAACTTACATTCAGGAACAGTCCTTCCCAATGTGAACAGAGCAGTTTATGCACATCTGAGGTTAACCAGAGGGCTTAGCAACATCCGCTGCACATCCACACTATATACAGTGTGGTGTGTGTGTGTGTGTATGTGTCTGTGTGTGTGCGTGTGTGTGTGTGTGTGTGTGTGTGTGTGTGTGTGTATATGTGATGTGATGTGTGTGCTGTGCATTGAACTGTATGTGTTACCATGGGGAAGTTGATTTGCATTTCATAAAAGAGGGACTTCAATCAAGAGCAAAGTTTCCATGAATGTTTGGGTTACCCTTATAATAAAATACAGGAAGAAGAAGAAAAAGAAGGAGAAGAATATCGAAAGTACTTCATCCTATATTCTATAATAATAAAGGAGGGCGTATGTCTCCACCAGTGTCTCTTTAGATTAAATTAGAGCCTAAAAGCCTAAAAGAGACTTCAGAAAGAATGTGCTATCCTACTTTTTTATAAAACATTTGGACAGTTAGGGTGTTAAATTTCGAAACATAACAATCGATACACAGATCTATTGGTTCTAAAATGGGACTAAAATTAAAATAAAAAAATATTCTAATGTTTGTTAGATAGATAGATAGATAGATAGATAGATAGATAGATAGATAGATAGATAGATAGATAGATAGATAGATAGATAGATAGATAGATCAATATCAATTCAATATGCTCGCGCATGCAAAGATCCATGATATATGCATAATAAATATATCGTATATAAGTTGACTGTTAAACGGATTGCAGCTCCAGGCCAAAAATTTCATGGGTTCTTCCTTTGGAACTGAAGCAACCATTCTACCACGTTTCATCAAATTCCATCAAGTAGTTTATATGTAATAGACAGAAATGTTGAGAAAAGGAAACCTTTTCTTGTGAGATCCATAAAAATAGCAGCTTTGGAGTCATCCTCCAAACGCCTCAGAGGTGGAGGTCAACACTGAAATGTAACACTCAGGTAGTAAAGGTCATTTTTAGAGACAATATGAGTCGTCCTTCATGCAACGGAATAAATAACAGACTATAAACCTGTTTTAGACTCAGATGTAAGCAGACAGTTGTGTCTGAGGTGTAGCCGCAGTGGTGTTAATGGGGAGCAGTCAGTGTTTTCATGGGAGGCAACAAGTCCCGGTCCGCGGCCCCGCGGAGGTGCCGCAGTCGCTACCGAAGTTTCCCTCCGCTCATACACACACACACACACACACACACACACACACACACACACACACACACACACACACACACACACACACGCACACACACACACACACACACGCACACACACACACACACACACGCACACAAACTTCTACGCACAGATTGTGAAGCTATGAAACTAGCGCTTACCGGGGAGAGAGGAGAGACGGACCCCGCCAAAGATCTGCATTCAGCGGCAGCTTTCACAGAAAGTCTTTCCGATTTGTTCCCCCACTCGTCTGTAAAACGTCTCTGCGGTCCAGAAGTGCGTCTGACGTGCGGTGTGTAAAGAAGTGCGTCTGACGTGCGGTGTGTACAGAAGTCGGTCTGCGCTGTGACGGAGCTACAGGCAACGCCGAGGCTCGCGCTTCATCACACGCGCGCTGACCGGACGCAACACGGAGCTGCTCATCAGTCTGCTCCGCTCTGAGCTCCGCCAGACGGGAGGAGGAGCGGTGCCCGAGAGCTGCCGCGCAGTGCGTCATGGGATATGTAGTTGAAATCGGACAAATAAAAATAGAGCTGCCGTAGAAAGTAGAATTTAATTTTTGGCATTTGTATTCTGAATATTATGAGTTATTTATGCACATGTTGTTTATTATTAATTATTTTGTACAGATTAGATAAATGAAAATATAGGTTTATGGTTAATGAAAATATCGCTATTTTATTTGTGATGTTTCTCACATTATTTCAATATATATTTTCGTATTATAATTATATATTTTCACATTACTATAACATAAAAACTCATTATGTTTTAACGAGATGTTTTTATTGTTCTAATATTATGTTTTTACATTGTTTTAGTGTGAAACATGTTATATAGTTCAAATTTGTTATATTCAAAGTTGTTTCAGTGTTTGAACATAAAATATTTCATGAGGACATTAAAAGCTGGGTTCACCTGATATCCAGCTATTGTACAGAGCATCCATTCTTTTCGCTAATACCAGAATATCGCCATTTCTCAACCCACAGAAGAATTAGTGAAACATTTGAAAGAGCCATATTTATTCAAATTGAAAGTTATCTTATCATACAAAATGCTTCAGATCAAAACAATAAGTGTAGCAGATTAAGACTATAATGACAATACTACATTATTGTGATATATATGGAAAATCAAAGTTTGTAAAAATTGGTTGAGTAGTATATCATCTTAATAAATAAAGGTTTCTAGTTATAAATTCTAAATTCTAAATAAATTTTTTTTATTTCCAAAGAACACAAATGATACTTTTACAATGTTACAAATATGTTATATACTTTTTGTGTTATAAGACCAAACAAAAAATATCATATTACATATCAATAATTTAACATGTAATATGAAAAATACATAGACAAAATATCTGATGTAGACTTATAACCTGACAAAAATAGAACAGTCAAGAAGCCAAAGGCTAACGCAAGACCTTACCTTAAAAAAGACAGGAAACGACTGAAATACCAGGAAACTAAACAAAAAGAAAAAAGGATCAATTAGATAATAATATAGAAATATTTCTCATTTAATATAGGATAGATAAAATCCATCCTACCGGCAAAACAAAGGGAGTGCAGCACTAACACAGGACCACTGCTTAGTAGCAGTATTTTGTTGACTGTAGGTTCTGAGGTATACTGTATTTACTATCCACAGATTGTAAAACCTCTTGGAGGCAAATAAATAACATTGAATTTTCTCTTAGGTGGTTTCTGTCAAATGTTAGTTTGATTATAGATTTTTGTATCCACTGATATTGATTTAATTATTTTTGAGTAACTCACTATATTTCATATGTAAACAGAAAACTGAAACAAAAGAGAAAGTTGAAGTGAGAGATAGAGCGATAAAGAGGATTTATGTTCTTCACACTGTGGACAGCCGGAGGAGGTCCTTGGTAAAGACCGCACAGCCATTCGTGTGATGAATACAGCAAGACTTCATCCATATTGTGTTTCATTGTTGGAGAGGAAATACCTTTCCTATAAGAATAAATACTCCAGCCTTGCTCTCACATATAGTTCTAATTAATTCAAAGAGGAGCAGCTGCATGTGTAACGCTTTTATGATATGACCAGCATCAACAGCTTAAACAAAGCAACACATGATGCTAAACACTTCAATAAAAGAACATTTCCTAACATATTGTGTGCAGGCGGAGAACTTGATAGATGAATTCCTGCAACAAAACAATTCCTCTGTTTTCTTTGAGGTCAACGGTCCCCCTGAGCATTCATTGTTTCTGAGGGCCCTCTTCCCTACTTTCTTATGGCTGGACTTACAGTACAACTGCTAAAAAAGTATCTGTGTGTATGTGTGTGTGGGTGTGGGGAGTGCATAGGAAATGCTTCTGCCTCTCAGTCGCCATAGGTCTAAATATAGAGCTCCCTGCCTCCTCTGTGCAACTGTCACAGCCTGGGTTGGATTGTTGGCCATTCAGGAAAGAAACTTGAGGCGTGTTGAAGTTTGGATAAATTGTACAAGCTGAGAATAACTCATTTGTTCTTGATGCGTCCTGGAAACAGGGTGGCAATAGGACAGTGTGGACCAAAGGGCATGGTGCACAAATACAATGCTAATTTACATGATTTAATTAGTCTGTTGGACTTTCTCTGTCTCTTTTCAAACCAACTAATTCAATGAAAGAAATATACGACCACTGAAACACCACTGTTTATTGAAAATCAATATTTAAATATAATTCAATGCAACTGTAAACAAAGTACCACCAAGAGATGCAGACATAGGAGGTTGCACTCTCAAGATTGAACCTGGTACAACCTTCGCTTGCAAATTTACAGATACTTATTTATTTCGCAGAAGCAATTCATGCCCTGATTACATCTGACTGAAGTGCAAACACAGTCAAAATTCAAATGTACTTCAGAGCCTGACATGTCTTCATGTATCCTGACAGGCTTTCGACCTTTTTCAGCTGCTGAGTGCAGGAAGCAGACACAACCGGGAGACTGTTTCCTACCCTCGTCTATTTGATTATGAGATGTGTCTGTTTGATTGTCTATTTGGAAAGCAGCACCTCCTTTATTGGATTAGTGCTTGACAGAAACCCCACATGTCCCCTCCTAACATAATTCGGCTCTGCGATGTTTGTCAAACCGTTACAGGAAGGTGCCGCTGTCGGGTTTCCCTGTCCTTTTGCTTTAATGAGCTGTGCCATGTCATTGTGAATGACATGTTTATATATATATATATATATACAGTGTATATCACTATTGTTCAACCCCACCCCCAATGTCAAGGCTGGAAATATCACTATGATGGTTGAGCTTACATTGGATGCCTCACACTGAGAGAGAGCAGGATGTGTGCAGGAGCTCCAACTCGTCTTATAATGAATGACCAAAGAACAAGGTCACAATTCTGACAACGCCTTCTATAGACCCCATGGTGGACACGTGTGTGTGTGTGTGTGCGTGCGTGCGTGCGTGCATGCGTGTGTGTGTGTGTGTGTGTGTGTGTGTGTGTAGTAATGTTTACTATGTTTTACTAGGATGTTTTTATGGTGAAAATGAAGGTAATGTCAATATATGTATCATTTAAAATGGGAAAAACTAAAGAAGAAGAAGAAGAGTTTTTATTTTTATTTTTGCAAAAACACTTTAATCACATTCAAACATTTTACAATTTAACATTAGATGAAAGCACTAAAGTGTGTCAGAGGAGGAAGAAGATTTTTTTTTGCAAAAACACTTCAATCACATTCAAACCATTTTACAAATTTTCATCAGATGAAAGTACTAAAGTGCTTCAAAAACACTAAAAACCAATGAATTAAAGGAAATACAATTTAAAAATTAGTGCATTTTATCAGGAAGTTTGCAAAAGTGAGTTGATCATCAACTAAAGTGCATAGGACATTTTTGTGACACCAGATGTTCCTAAAGTTATTTAGGTCTTTTGTCATTTTATAAAAACCAAATTGTAGTTTTAAGCGACATCTGATGTACAAGAAGAAGAAGAAGAAGAAGAAATGTACTTCATTGAATCCTCTTGAGGAAATTCTTGATTACGAAGCATTTCTGACGGATTTGTTTATCGTTTTATAGTTTTACATATATATATATATATATATATATATACTATTAGCTGACCTCCCTGTTTATATTGTACATTTCTGTTTATTTTGCCCCATGGGGACAAATAAAGTTTTTTGAATTGAACTGAAATATTTTACATATAATGTATAATTATTTTATCGCTTCAAAAAAACTACAGACATAACAATGCATGGCACTTGAATATCAATAAGTGGATTATAACCAGATTCGAGCAGATGTAATAAAATCTAACTACAGTATACCTCTGCATCACTTTATTCTTTAATGGTATCAAGTTCTCCGTCGACTTCTTTATTATACTCTGGCGCCCTCTAGTGACGTAAACAAGAGTCGCCAATGTCAGTCAAAGCGGAGTAAACATGGCGGCGTCCAATAAAGCGGCCGTGGTGCTGAATTTGGTGAAGAAAATAACGATTCAGTTTTGTCCGTTTGAGAGCAACACCCGAGCCACACGGTAAGGAACGTTTTCACACACTGTTGTGTCCGTTTGTGTGACCGGATGTGTGTATTTAATCCCATAACGAGGCGAACAGCGTTTCCGAAGAGCGTTCCACGGTACCTCCAGTCCCGACTGAATGTTACAGTAGGTTACATTAACGAGTTGATCACAGCCCAGCTAGATTTCATGAAAGCCCACGTCTCAGACACGGCTGTCAGAATTGCTGTTAGTTGTTTGGAGGGTGTTTACACTGCTGTACCGGATCAGCCCACGGAGATCCAGCGTGAGGTCATCGGTCTTTAGAAACCATCAGGTAACTTAGTTTTGGGCCTATTTCTGAGATTCAACACTACTCAGATAAATCAGTTAACCAGATTCCATATGCTGAGAATTAAAGCAAACCCTAAAGCAGAACAAGCGCATCAAGGAGTGCATTCTGAAGTGTCTTTAGTGTATTTGAGGTTACCAAAATTTAATCATGTTAAGTAGTCCTATTCATCTTCTTGTGCTGCTAAATGTGTGCAGGGCATCCCTGGGAACAAAAAAAAAAAGAAAAAGTAATGATGAAAAATGATATTCAGATATTTGTAATACTTGTGTGAGAGCATCCATTGTGTCTTTTCTGGGTAAAACACAAAAAAATATTTAGAATGTTTTTGCAGTGTAAAAAAAAAAAAGCAGTAAATGGAGATATTCAGTTAAAATGGTCATACAATAAAATCAGGCTGTAATGATGTGATCAGTGACTGACATTTTTTTTTGTCTCCACAGGGAATTCTTGTTCATGGTGGGTTCAGAGAGGGTCAAAGCTACCAACCTGAACTGTGAGGTGGTAACCAAGGTGAAACATGACAAGTCAGATCCCATGGTGGATATTACATTTAGTAAGTATTATATAATCCCGTTCAAATATATATCAGGAAGAAAGTGATTAGCATCTCACTGTCAGTGTTTTCTGTGAATCTTAACAACAACAAACATTTTATCTGAATGTTCCTGACTTTGTTTTCACTGCTTTCCTTCCATACAATGATGCGTTGTTGTGGTTTTAGTAATCATCTCATTGTGTCTTTGTTTTTCTTTGTTCACTTCAGCAAATGGAGAGAGGCTGGTGATGAATGGGGCAAATTTATCCTGCAAAGAGATGATGAATGCATTTCAGTCACGATTAAGAGCCAGCGATACAAAGGAGAAACCTGCAGGGAAAATATAATCATTGTCATGTTGACTTTGTACAATTTTTTTGTGTCTGAGTGTATTATTGGATGTTTGGAATAAAAGTATAAAATTGAATTCTGGTGGTTCTCACGCGGATGAATCTTCTGAATCAGACATGTTTAGTACGCCAGTTCAGGACAACATTAGACTCTCTTCGTAAGGGAAGGTAATTTGAACATTAGTCCCATCTGCATTTCTTTTCTTTCTTTATAAAAACAATTGAAATGTACAGTTTTTGTATTTTGGACAGCACAAGATCCAAAAAGACAAATCAGGCATGAACTCTTATGTGGACAACATAGGTCTACCAAAAAATAAAAGTTTCACTGAGTCATTTACAGCTGCTTTTCTGTCACTGTATCAGCAACACTCTGTATTAGCATCTGTAACAAATAGGTTTTGGATAGATTATTATTACATCTATGTGTTGCACATTGAATTTGCAGAACATTTGTATTTTGATGGTATTTTTCTGGTAAGCTGCAGCATGTTAGAAAAAACAAATTGATGATCATAAATGAACAGAAACACCTATTGCAATCAATGAAATACTGCTGATCCTGCGTACACCATTATTCTTTGGTCTTTCAGTATGTAGTCCATCTTGCCATGCTAGGGTATTATTATTGTTGTTAATATTTTTAATATTATTACCTTTCCCTTTGTGTCTTAATCTTTCTTCAATGTATATTTTCCCTGTTTCTGCCTCTTCTGTGTGTCTGAATCCTGCTGCAACATTTAAATTTCCCAGTTTGGGATAACTAAAGTATAACTTATCTGAAACTTTAAACATTTTAACCATGCCAAAAAGTTTTTTTTTTCCTAACCTGGCAACCCTTACTTACTGTTTTATAAATGGTCTAAACCGTTGGCAGAATTTTGATTAACCATTAACAGAAACTCCAGGGCAATTTAATGGTTAAAACAGAGATTCATCAAAGTTCATCAACTACATTTCCCATGAAGCTTTGACAGCGTGCTCCGTGCTTAAAGGTGTGTAGCTGCCGCGTACCAACAAAATAATCATTATTATTTTTGAGGTGAAATTATTTTTACTCAGTGAAGTTTATAAATATAAATTTCGATTAAAGTTAGAGACAGAAATTCGAACGAGTCGTAAAAAATATCAATATTTTGTCGCTCTATTACGTGACGTTCCAGCCTGTAATTGGCTGCTCTCGCGTAGCTTCCGGTCGCGCTGGCCCTTTAAAACCCATTCTGTTCGCACAGTGGACGGGACTCGAATCCAGACTCTACTGGTGGCAGTGGTGGACATCATATCAAAACCCGCAAAAATGGTTGACAAGTTTGTTGGGACGTGGAAGATGGTTTCCAGCGAGAACTTCGACGATTATATGAAAGCAATCGGTAGGAGCGTGAACCAGTTAAGCTAGCATATAGGATGCTAATGATGAATTTAATTAACTTGCTAATTTATGCAAAGTTCTTAAAATTATCGTCTAATCTGTTTTTGTTTTTGTTTTTTACGTTACGTTGATGTCATGTTTATTCAATATCTAAATATATTGTGGAAATAATACATTTTCATAGAATGATTTATAATTATCTTATTAAAAAAAATATTATTTATAGAGTAAATTGTTAGTTTAACATGCGCTCCTGCCCTGCAGGTGTAGGATTCGCCACCCGGCAGGTGGGGAATCGAACCAAACCCAATTTGATAGTGACCGTGGACGATCAGGGTCTTGTATGCATGAAGAGTCAGAGCACCTTCAAAACCACTGAAATCAAGTTCAAACTCAACGAGCCTTTCGACGAGACGACTGCTGACGACAGGAAGACCAGGGTCAGTGTGTGATCTGAGGGGCGGGGGGGGGGCATGAAGCCTGACAGCCTGGTGGTGTTCGGTTCTGGGATGAAGGACTGTCTCTGTTTTGTCGCCCTGCAGACCGTGATGACTCTGGACAACGGAAAACTTGTGCAGAATCAGACCTGGGACGGCAAAGAAACTAATATAGAGAGGGAGATCACGGATGGGAAATTAATAGCAGTGAGTTTTTTGGATTTTTTTTTTTTTTAATGACATGCTTGGAATTCATTTTTGCAAATTTGACTCATTGCTCATGATCATCCATGCAGTTTTTCCCCCTCTAAATTTACTAAATTTAAGGGGAATAAATAAAATACGTTTTTTTAAAAATAGTTTTTGCATAAAATGCATAAATCATACATTACATAATCATTTGTGTTCAGTATCTGCAGGATAAACTCGTCACCAAACTGCCCTGACCCTGATCTCTCTTTTTTTTTTCCCAACAGAAATGCATTATGGGTGATGTGGTGGCGGTGAGGACGTACGTCAGGGAGGCATGAGGGGACCCCTTCACCTCTCCTCTCCGGGTGCATGTCTGGATGACAGGCTCAGTTCAATGAGCGGAATACCAACCTGCAGTCATGGCCCGTCATGCTCTCCATCTCCCTTCATATGTTCCGTGCTTCTGTTCTCCAACATGACACATTTGGTTTCATTTGGAATTGTTGTGATTTGAATAAAAATGAATTTGTGGAAGCGATCTCTCTCTGAGTGATTTCTTTAGAAGAAGCTTGTGGCATTCTTGAAAGCATTCCAGCCATTTGGTCGTACAGAGGAATGCTATAAATTAAGAAGTCCTGATCTCCTGATCCTAACAGCAGACGCCCGTGGTCGGTGAATATTACTGTAAACAACTTGACATGTTATTTACTTAAATGTCAAGAACCAAAAGGGCAGCCATGCTGATGATTAGCGTAGACAGGGGGGGTTCCTGGAGGAATGTGAACTCCTATCCTAAAGTTATTAGGGGCATCACGCAGAGAGGTCAGCAAGGAAATGTTTCCCCCCCTTCCTCTTTGCGAGGTCGAACATTTCCCACTGCACATCCACTGGCAGCGCGATATGGAGAGACTGAAATCTTTACGGCTCGTCTCCACAAGCATCCCCACCCTTTGGCCAGTGGTCAAGTGTTTGTGTGTGTTAGGAGGGATTGTTCCCGATTCCATGGTTCCCATGAACAGGATTGGGAGACGGTGTCCTTGATTGGAACTAATGGCTGAAACATCACATCCAGGTGGACTTTTGAACCATGTGGACAGCGGTGCTGACCGTAGCCGATGGATTTCAGCCTTTGGAAATTTTGGGTGGATTCCAAGTAGATGAGAACATGCCAGTTTACAGCAAGCAAAGGTCACCAGTGTAGACCCAGTGTGTTATTGTGTCATCGGTCATGTTGTAATCCTTTCTCTTTTTTTTTCTTTTTTTTATGCTATGTGACTGTTTGCCTATTTTGGCTGTGGTTTTTTCCTCTCTATAAGTCCACCATCTCATGAAATCATGTGACCCAGTCAGGATCTAACAGTAGCATTATTGCAATAAAGATCTGTGCAAAAGGACGCTAAAATCAAGCTAAAATCTAATGATCTGCATCCCAAAATAAAACATGTTGCGTATTAAAAGCGAGTCTCAAAGTCGTGATCGAGATCTCCTTCTTCAGTCTTCTCTGGAAACGCTGGATGTTCTGTGAAGACGTTATGAAAGCACTTCTAGAGGGAATCTTTTTCTCACAGTGCACGAGAGAAAAGATCACATCTGCTCTGGATCGACTTACAGGTGCAGCGCTCGGGAGCCCCGGGAGTCCTCCTCACTCTGTTTGGACAACTGCAGGAGGATGAGGCGCATCTCCACCTCTCTGGTCTTTAATCCCAAGGATTAAGGGCGATCAGTGTTGGTGCTTATTAATTATACAAATTGCAATCAGGAATGGGACTAAAAAGATCAACACCACTGATTCTTCAAGTTGTTTATCAGTGAGTTCTTGAAATCATATTTCAGTTGTTTGAGGTTTGTTTTCTAACAAGGCAGGAGCTGGACGGCCCAAAGATCACATAACCGTAACTATATGGCTCCAGGCAGAACATCTGCAATAATACTCTACTAGCTTACAGCCAAACAGGAAGGAGATGCTGGAAAGGTCTCGACCCCATTCCACTGTCCAGTCGATGGAGGCCAACATTACAGACTGTAAATTAGGAAACTGATCAGGAAGGAGTTCGATAGAGAGAAGTCAGCTCAAAGGACAATGAGAAACAACAACGGTGGAAAAAAAACATCAAAATTATCAATCAGGAACATATACTTTAAATTGTAAAAGTACCTCCTGTTGTACCTTTATATGTAAAACTTATCATTAGAGCGTCATTACTTATTTATTGTTATTATTATTATTATTATTATTATTATTATTATTATTATTATTATTATTATTATTATTATTATTATTATTATTATTATTAATTGGATTTTATTACTTGACTTTGTTTTATCCAATCAAAACTATTGATCTTTTTTTGCTTTCTTATATGTAAAAAAAATACAAGTCTCAAAAAGCTTAAGTGTCATTTTCACGATTACTCTTAAGTTAGAAATAACTAAAGCGGCTACACACACCTCCACGAATATTAGAATCATTTCAAGTCTTGATAAATGTTTAAGTTACAGACTTTTGCATGTTTGTGTGTTTTGTAGACGTTGAGGTTCTTTTGTGTTCAGACAGACGTTAGAATGAACTCACATCCTTCACACGACATCTGGAAAGCTCCACTTGAGCTGCGGCGTCGACGCCCTTCCTCTGCTTGTCCTTTACTTAAACTCCAACACAAACACCTTTTATGTTAAAGCAGGTCAACATGAGCTGAAACGCTGCGTGACATGAGACCGTTGTGTTGAAACGACACATCGGGACGTGCCGCGAGCAGGTTTTTGAGGAGGAACTGCTTAATCGGTGCTTAAATTGAGGGATGCTTGGCTGTGAATTGATAAGTGAGGCTGATGCGCCGTCCGCAGGGACATTTTCAGTCACAACAATCTTCAAAACTGGAGAGATTTGGGGTTTTTGCAATCAAGGATTGCAGGAAATACAACAGATATATATTAGGAACAAAGTTACCGTCAAACATTTCCACATTTGAAGGAATTTGATCATTAAAAGAAAACAGTTTGTAACCAGAGGACAGCTATTAGAGACCATCCCTCCCTCAAGGATAGGAGTCCACAAAAGTAAATAACGATTCATCTTTGAAATCGTCACACCTTCCTCCTCAGAC
>NC_090789.1:3916696-3981696 GCF_040054535.1 Antennarius striatus | reverse complement strand
CTGTTTCACAAGAACTGCGTGAACTGTGTGAACTGTCGCTCGCCCTGCTGTCTATTCAATCATTTTTTTCTCTTTCTATGGGGGGGAGTAAGTTTAAGCTCCAGGCCTGTCCCACCTGGATAAAGTGTGTCGACCTGCAGGAAAAGAGGAATATTTTCCTTGCAGCTTGAAAGAAAAATGGAGCAGGCAAACGTCACACTGCCAGATTTACTTGAATAAACTTGACCCCACCAACATTTTGCCCACCAGATAAGGACTCATCTGCCCCTCCCTGTGTGGCGTTAGGGTTACAGTGAAGCACAAAGATCTCTAGATAAAATTGGTAGGTAAATGTTAGCCAGTAAGGTGTAATTATGTTGCAGTAATTCAATGCAATTCAATTTTAAAAAAACTTTATTTGTCCCCAAGGGGCAATTGAAGTCACATAAAGAAGTGGTATTGGTGCAAAAGACAGGATTGGTGCACAAAAAGGAAATGCAGAGTGCAAAGAGCAGAAACTAGACTCAATACAAAGCAAACCAACACTGACACTAAAATACACAAGAAACAGATGTGTGGAATATAAACAGGTATGTGCAATGGGCCAATAAATATATAAAGACTGTAAGTCATGTAGACTGCATATATACTCCAGATAAAGTCACCTCTTGCTGCCACCTGGAGGTTCCATCTGTTTCCATCAAGTTTGGGTCCTGAACTAGAAGTTTTTAAGCAGCATTTTAATCCTCAGAACTCAAACCCAGAATTCCTCCGTACGGAAACCTCAGACACCGAACCTGCAGGAGCTCCATCGCCAATCGGACACCTTTCACCTTTTACAATAATCCCAACTTGGATCACATCAGTCCTCATCTGCTTCCTTTCATCAATCTTTACTTGCACTTGTCTCAAACACATTCATCCTTGGCTCCTATCGGGGCTTATAATCCATACTTGGTGGAGATGTTCCGGATATCCCAGTCGATTGGTTATGCCTGTTTACACCTGCATCCGATAGCGATCTGAGAGAATCTTTGGACGGCCCACTCCTTGGGTCTTGTCTGCTTTCTACCATCTACGTGGTTTGGGTTCCTGCCCAACTCATAACAGGTGGTAAGGTCAATGCTCATTGGTTGAAAAATTGTGTAACTAAATAGAAGTCATATTTAATTCTGAGAAAATACTCTTAATGTACTCCATTACTTTTCTGCTATCACAGGAAACTCCCCCGTTCAACTACACACCTCCTAAACACACACACGTGCATAGACACACATACACAACATTAATCCACCAAGGTTGTTGGGTTCCATGGGGGTCAGCATTTGCCCGACTCAGCTTTTATTTGGGCCTGATTACTTTTGGGCGTAGTCATCGTGTGGCTTCTGTCCACAGGGATAACGCTCACTGGGGTGGGATTGGTGTCCGCCTCATTGGCTCCATTCACTGGGACAGGCAGAGGCAGTGGAACCAGCAAACCCCATGCCTAACCCACAGAGCCAGGCCAGCCCAGTCAGCAAATGCAACACCCCCCCCCACACACACACACACATACCCTCCCCATCACTCTTTTATCAGTGAAAATGGGAGAAAATTAGAGCAAGGGTGAGACAAGGAAAAGACATAGTAAGAGAAGGAAGTCGAAGACATGACGGACAAAGTCCTGACAGACATATAAAAAAAGAGAGATTTAGTGTGTGTGTGTGTGTGTGTGTGTGTGTGTGTGTGTGTGTGTGTGTGTGTGTGTGTGTGTGTGTGTGTGTGTGTGTGTGTGTGTGTGTGTGTGTGTGTGTGTGTGTGTGTGTGTGCGTGTGTGTGTGTCCAGGTGCAGAACACAGCTTTTCATCAGCTGACTGGCCAGCAGGCTTTCAAAGCCTTTTCCAGAGTTTTGTGTTTCTGAACCCGTTGGCCTCTGGGGTAGATTATCGATTTGTCACAAAACTCAGATGTTTGGGATTCCTAAACGTATTTAATCCGATTTATACCGATGTAATTGTACAAAAGAAAGAGAATTTCAGGTCGAATGAGCGTAAAACCCTTGAACAAAAAACTTCAAAAGTAAAATTGTAATTTTTAAAGAACATATTTGTACGATTATGCCAACTACTGATATTTTTCATTAGTTTTAAAATGAGTCTTCTCTCATCTAAACGCATTAAACACTTAGGCGATGAATCTAGGTAGTTTACAGTTGTAATACAAAACCAACGAATTGGAATTTTATGTTTTTTTAACATTATTTTACAGAATATTATATAATTGTACATCACAAGTATATCCTTAGAAATGATAGATTTATATTATTTCTAAGGATTTATGTGTCAGGATGGGACGGTCTGTATCAGCTGCCCTCTGCTGCCCTCTTGTGGTAGAAAAAAAAGGGAATGTTGCGGTGGGACATTTCTCCTCATTGTTTTTATTCATATGAATATTAAAACGTTGAAAAATTGTATCGAGTAGGGATTGATCAGTTTTTCCATTAGTCCTTACTTAGTAACAGGCCTCATTAGAATTATCTTCAGTTCTATGTCAGCATAAAACTCTTCAAAACACTTTATCAAATATTTAACAACAGTTAATGTCAGCTGTTTTTCACATGTGGCAGAACCTTGATATTTGCTTAATGTACATTATACCCAAGTCACAATCACGTGACTTAAATATTTCAAGGAAATGCATAATATTAAATTATTTACAGCAAGACAAGCTTGAGCGTTGAAACGACTTGATATGTGCTAACATAAAAGAGCAGCATAAATGGAACTTTGATGAATTTATATGTCTATATTTACTTCCTTAATTTAACCCACTATGTTTTAATTCGTCTGGTTGTTGAGGCTGCACCAAGAAAATTACACAGGAAGAGTTTTTAACCGGTTGATACCATTAATGACAATGGAGGGGGGGATGTTTAGCAGTAATACTTAGGATATAATTGTATTTCACTGATTTTAGCGGGAGATATAATACAAACATATAAAAAAATACATTTAATAATTTACATTTCTTCTTTTGAGTATCTAAAATGTATATATTTCTATTAGTTTAACGTTTAGAGATCACACACACCCCTGTTTTCATGAACGTAATTAGCTCGTCTCAGAGTGCAGCTCTTGTTGGTTCCTCCTAATGTTCGGCTGGAGGAGCTACTCAAGCTGTGTTCAGGGATTGAATTAACAGATTATTCCAGATTCCCGGGTGCATCAGACATGTTTACGACCACGACGAGTGGAGACCGCCATGACGCTCCTGAAAGTGACGCTAAACCCTCTCATTCCGCCGCAACAGCGGAATACTGCGCGAAGTTGCAGCGGTGGATGTGGCAGTATTACTGGGGACAAGCTAGCTGGCAGAGCTGGGCGGCTCTGACCGCCTTCCCCCCGCCGTGCAGGTTCCCTCCGCCGGGGTGGAGCGCTCAGACACCCGGTGTACCTGCGGCGACATCCGTCGGAGGACAGCACGGGAGTTGGTACAGTTACCCATACCCGATTAGCTTTCCTGCTTACCCTCCTCATCCGGCTGGAGCTCAGCCGGGGTACAGCTCCACCGGTGCGCCGGCCCCCGCTGCAGATGCCCGGCCAGCCCAGCAGCAGAATGGGAACCCACCTCAGCCAGGTGAGTCCCAGATACTGGGTCCATTCCAGTCCCCTTACATAATCCAGATCACGAGTCCTGCAGGAATCAGGTCTGATGAAACCAGATTATGTTCTTAGAGTCTCCATCAGTGCTGTTTACTGCAGGATATTTAAGTGCATGCGTGCAAAGCATTCTGCAGAAACCCTCTTTACATTTATCTTCTCATCTGCCCCCCCCCCCCCCCCAGGACGGGAGTACACCATCCCCTCTCCTCTGCAGAGGTTCCTGGCTGAGACAGTGGATTTCTTCATCCTGTTCTGTGTGAAGGCCACCATCGTGCTGTGGATCATGCATCTAAGTGGAATGAAGTGAGCGTGAAGCTATAAAGAGATGCAGATCTTTGCGATTAAATGTTCTAATTTCACACATTTCTCTTCTTTCTAAAGGGACATCGCTAAATTTATTACCCATTTCATCGTGGAGGAGATCGATGAGAACACATCCATGGAGGACCTGCAGAAGATGATGGCCGTAGCCCTGGTCTACAGGGTTTTAGTGTGTGTGTATGAGGTGAGTCATGTTTTAGATTACATGGATATGTGAATAAATGAGACTGGGCACCCCTGATGAGGTTTAAAATCTACTTTATCCACATGCGGGTGCATCGGTTTAATTAGAAGAGTCCCTACTCATTTGCAGCACAGCGTTATTTCCCACAGTGATGCAACACTGGATTATTAGTTGCCTCAGATTAAGTCACGTCTCCCGTTTGAATTGTGCTTCAGCGGTTAGTTTTCCCAGGTGGGAAGCAGCGCCGAGACCTTCAGGCCCCTGTGTGCAGATGAAAACCGTCTAATACCCTTCCGTCTGATCTCAACTGTGTGTTTTGTCCTCCTCGTCCAATCAGACGATCTGTATTTGGGGCGCTGGCGGCGCCACGCCTGGGAAATTCCTGCTCGGCCTGCGGGTGGTGACGTGTGACACCACCACTCTGGTCCGACCCAACCGGGTCCTTGTGGTTCCAGCGTCTAACGTTTCCCTCTCTGCGTGAGTGATCACACACCGGAGGGATTGTTTGGTTTTTTTTGATTAGCGATTGTCTTTAGCGTCTCTAAACTCTCGTCTTGTCTCTTTCAGCTCCACAGTGCGGGCGCTGAATAAGAACTTCTCCATCGCCTTCCTCTTTCCCGTCTTCGTCACTCTCCTCTTCTTCCAGCACAACAGGACTGTGTACGACATCGTGGCAGGAACCATCGTCGTCCAGCACAGGGGGGGCAGATAGCCTCTCTCCTATGTTTAGCTGGGTAAAAGTGCTACAGGTCAGTTTTGGAGGTGCTCACCGTGCGTAAGGTACATGAAAGCATGTCCCATATCCTCACCGGATTGAGCAAACTGCACTTTAAAATGAGAAAATTCCTTTTTTGCATTGAAGTTAATTTAAAAATGAGGTTGTCAGGAGATCCTCTGAAGTATTGTGTTGGATTCTGTCCAAATCTGAGGGCTTCTACTTCATGTGATCTGAATCTTAATTTGTGTAAGTGTATTTTTATTTATTTGTGTAGTTTTAGCGACTTTTGTGTTGGATTCCATTACAATAATTTGATCTAATTGCTTGCTTTTGATTTATTTTCACATTGTGATTAATCCTAATCGATCACGCAAACCACAGCTAACATTTGTGTCCTTTCTTTGTGCCTGTAGATATTTTGATGTAATAATTTTAGCAGTTTTTCCGTCGTAGTGAAAACTAAGTAAAGCTTCTCCTGATTTCTCTCCTTGGGAGAATATTTCGTGTGACTCAGGGAAACCGTTTTTGTATCGATGAACCTCTGATTTCCTGAGATTGGGAATCAAATGCCACTGCTGGTGTCAGATTTGTAAGCCTCCATGTTTATAAAACTCGTCTGGTATTAGAGACGATCAAGTTGCTGTTTAGAGCCGTCCATAAAAGTATGGTCAAAGAATTCATGAACATTTTGAGGCATATCCTGGTTTTGTGTGATTGTTGATTGTTTCCATGTTTTCACATTTGAAAGGAAAAAATAATCGTTTCTTAAGGACAGTTTGTATTAAAACCTACATGGAAAATGACTTGTGGCTGATCTAGCATTTCTTTATTCGTCTAATTGAGTGACTTCTTCCTGTTGCTCAAATAATACTTTTCATGATGCCCCTGATTGGTCCAAAGGGAGCGCTACACTCTAAAACAGCCTTGTTCTGTGCAGCTCTTAGCTATGGGAAGTCTTTAAAATTTAGAATCACCTTAGAATTGTTATCAGAAGTCAGGTTCCATCCAGGGGGATCCAATCAGATGTTGTTATTCCATTTATTCAGTCAATGGAAAAACAATAGAAAATATGACTGGACTATTCCTGGCTTCTGATTGGTGGAGAATAGACATCTCTTCCCTGACTACATGTATATTAAGAAAGCTCTGGTTCACATACATTTCATTTCAAGAGCAAATAAATCAACATGGAATCTACTGCAAAGATGAACTTTTCAGGTTGCTGAAGAAAAAAATTGGATTTTTGCAAATTAATTTGAGGACATATCAAATAATTTTAATTCTCTTGAGTTTGTTTATTGATTGTTCATTATTTTATTGATCTTTTATTTCACAGCAGTGAATTGTTTGTTATCCCTGCACCGCAACTCCAGTTAATATTTGATTTCGCACCAAATATACAAGGAATTGCTCACATAACTTCTTTGTATTTACAGTGGGACCTTTGCGCTGATTTCTCCAACATGTCTGAACATATGAGATAAATAATATAGTTACTAACATGTCACACAGTTATTATTGATGACAAAAGTCAATGCAGGACTAGATTGTGTTTCTTAGATCAAAGTGCTGTGGAGTTTATATAAACCACATTCGTGTCAGACTAGCCAGGGGCTTATTCTGTCTCATGGTCCCAGCAGGAAGACACGGCGTTCATTCAGCTCCCCTCTGAACGGTGAGTTTTAAATAGCAACCATTTATCCTCATGAATTAGTAATTATCACCAGTCTCTCTCCAGCGTTCCCTCTCCGGCATAAAGACATGAATCAAAAGACACAAAAGCCATCATTCAAAATTTTGGTTCACTAGATGTGATTTATTCATCTGATTCTCTCCAACTCCATGCTTTACCTTCATTAATGTGTTGATTTCCTGTCTTCACGGGTTTGAGATCCTTCCAGATTCTGGCCTGCAGGGACCAACAGATCATCATGAAGCTCACATCCACACCCAGAAGTGTGGTTTAATCCCAGCCAAAAGAGGTAGAACGTATGTAAATGCAGAGTGAATTATAAATGTGAAACATCTTCTATAAATGTTGAGCTTGTAGAGCGAAGACACAGATTTTTTTTTTTTTAAAGTGTTAAGCTCCATAAACGACTTTGAGGCAGGGAGAAAATGTGCTTTCTGATGTGTAATCTCTGTGCGTATAAAAAAAAAACTATGCAAACATTTTGTCAGCCATTGTGCACGATTTGAAAAGTTCATCACAGCATTTTGTCCTTGAGTACCAAGTTGCTGTTTTTTTCTGCTGAGAGTCATGAGTTGTTCTCGGTGTGAGAGAGGCTTAACAATAATTACGCCTCGAGTGACTCTAATACAAATTTCACAGGGAGAGAGAGAAACCGACAGAAAGTGTGAGACGCAGAAAAGGGATTAAGAGAGAGACAAAAGCCCAGGAGGAAGGAAGGGATTGGAAAGGGAGGTCAAAACAGAAAAAAGGAGCAGAGGGAGGAAAAAAGGGAGGGAGAGAGAGGAAGAATGAGAGGGAGTCAGTCTGAGAGGCTGAGGGACACCATGCTTGAAAATTCTCTCTGATCTTTGAGCTGTGGGACCAGAGGCGATGGAATACCCCGCAGAACTCCATTAAAATTCAACCAGGCTCGCTAAAGCTCTCGGATATTATACAAGAGATGCCCTGCACAGCTAAGCGTTCTCTGCATGGCTCTCTGTTGCACACACACACATACACACATGCACATACATACACACACGTACACAGTTAACAAACAGTTCTACACACCCATCCAAACACACACACCCAAAGTCATCTTCGTTGGTGTGAAAAATGAGAACCCTGGAGGTCAGTGAACTTTTTCTGACAGAGCTGGATGTCAGAAAAACTTGCGCATACCGCTTTCTAGTCACTGAAGCTAACATTTGAAAAAAGCTAAAAACACATTATTGACAAGTTCTCATTTTATCCAGTCAATATTGTTCCTTTTTATAGTCCTGCAGATAAACAGAGGAACATCGTCAACCACCTGGGAGTTGTGTTTCTGGCCCTCAAGCAAGTTTAAACTCAATATTTACTCTTTTTTTTTTTGTTAAATATTTTTATCTCTATTAAAGCCATATCCTGTTTAACTGCCAAATTAAACAGTAGTTATGTTGGTGTCGTTTGGTTCAAAGCAGGTCAAAGAAACAGCAGCCAAAGCGAATAAAAGAGGTAGATAGAATTTTTTTTAATATCAACCGTATTCACTTTTATTTTGAAAATCAAACGTGCACTACCTATTTTTGGCCACCTGGGGGCAGCAGAGCGGTTGGATCCTGTTGGGCATGATACTAAATCTTCGGAGCAGTAGCTCATATACACCTCAGAGTTGTTGAGTCATGCCTCTAGTTAAAAATCAAATGTAAATCCAGCCTAAATAATCCCATCATCTGTTCTTTGGGTTCTTTCAAGCGGTAAGTTTGCTATAACTTTCTTTTTATTATTATCTATGACTAGAAGTGAGAATGACCCAAACAAAGTGTTTGGCAGAAAGATACTGACAGCTGGAAACATGTGACTCATCAAAGATGAGATTAATGTTTGGTCTGATGGTATTATTACAAGAAAATCTGGCATTTTCCTCCAGGTGTACAGCATAAGGACACTGATCCAACACCAGCCTGTGAAAACTAGGCCTGAGCTACAGCAAACATTTGTGACGCATGGTTTACGGCGGTTTTACTCTGGTCTTTCCGCATGACTCAGCAGATGGATATTTCTGGGGATTTTTCTTTTGCAGACAAACACTCCACCCTCAGAAAAACCTCCCTCAAAGTCATCCCAGGCATTTTGGGCGCTCTCTTAGAACACACAGTCCTCAAACGGAGAGGCAGCAACAGGTGTGTGTGTGTGTGTGTGTGTGTGTGTGTGTGTGTGTGTGTGTGTGTGTGTGTCTGTGTGTGTCTGTGTGTGTTTGTGTGTGCCTGTGTGTGTTTGTGTGTGCCTGTGTGTGTTTGTACTGTTGCACATTCTTCGATTATCACTAACAAAACCCACATGGGATGAAAGCGTGACTGATCCAAAAAAAAAAAGTGCATTTGCATACATTTATAGGATTTGTATGTATCGAGGACAGGAAGATGGAGCAAAGGATGATGGGAAAACACAACAGTGACATCCTTCATTAGCTTGGGTATTGGATTACATTCTGCACACATCCACACACAAACACACACTCAGCTGTTCCCCCTTCTGGCCAGCAGAGGGCGTTCCCTATCCCTCCCCCCTCGCTTTCCAGAGCAGGCCTCTGATTGGCTTTCAGCAGCCCCAGCGTGGAACGCATCCCAGCCAATCAGCTCGCTTCTGGGCCACAAACATCTGAAGTAGTAATAACATGGAATGTGCTGGCTCGGCATGAGCTGTCAACTAGAGCATGTAGTACTCTACTATATGTGGATAGAGGGAGGAGACGAGCTGAGCGGAGCAGGAAGTACACCCAGTGACGGAGCCTGTGTGTGTGTGTGTGTGTGTGTGTGTGTGTGTGTGTGTGTACTTTCAGCTGTTCTTTGTTGCCTAACATTCATAAATGTGCCCCACCTCTGAGCCTCTCCCTCCTCACAGAGAACATTACTTTCTCACATTGCACAACGGCAGACGACACACACACACACACACACACACACACACACACACACACACACACACACACACACACACACACACACACACACACACACACACGCACACTTGTTGAGCGTTTCGCATTAAATGACATGTGATACAACACAGAGGAATGTCTGATGCTAAAGCAGGTAAACATTTGTCTTGTCTGGATAAATACACACGCCACTGGGTTTGTGTTGGGATGACTTTGGAATCCTGTCCCAGTGTCTGGAGAACAGCACAGCCTGTTATGAAACCTGTAGGTAGCCTTAATAACACCCATTCCACACCTCTTATAACCTCAGTTATAACACCTGACCTCTTTACCTGAGGATCCGTCCAATCAGATGATTCTGAGTCCACGTTCAAATTCTTTGTGAGGTTTTTTTGGGGACGCTCTTAGAGTGTCTCAACGTTTTCTTTTTTTGTACGTTCGAGGCTCTACGTCCACAGATGAGGACGGAGTAGAGCTGGAAACACATCAAAGCAGTGATTCAATTCAGAAATGCACTGCAGGAGTGCAAATTTGTGTTACAAGACTTCCAGTAAGTGTGTGTGTGTGTGTGTGTGTGTGTGTGTGTGTGCGTGTGTGTGTGAATGCAGTACTAAGTTCTGCAATCATTCACAAGCCAGACTGACCCCACACACCATTTGGGTCCTCTGTGAAGTTGTGTTGATGCATGACAACAGGTTACATGCTTGAAGCAGAAGTTTCTCTCAGTGTCCCGACCTAGTGGGGGGTGGGGGGTGGGGTGGTGGTGGTGGTGGTGGGGTACAGTATGTACAAACCAGCGAGCCTCACGGATCTAAATTAATCCCTCAGACGCTGCTTGCTGGTGTAGGTGTACTCTGTGTGTGTGTGTGTGTCTGTGTAGGTGTGTGTGTGTGTCTGTGTAGGTGTGTGTGTGTGTCTGTGTAGGTGTGTGTGTGTGTGTGTGTGTGTGTGTTGCTCCTCCGGCTCAGAGCAAAACACTACGTAGGTTTAAAATAAAGAGACACATACATGATATACCTACTCTTCCTCCTCCTCCTCCTCGTGTTACATAAGAGCAGTGTACAGTATGTACGATAACCAGGCATGGTGTGTTTTCACCCCTCACTCTTTCTGTGTGTGTGTGTGTGTGTGTGTGTGTGTGTGTGTGTGTGTGTGTGCGTGCATCCTAGACATCAACTAATCTAATGAGTCATAATTGTGCTCTGCCTGCTGACTTACAACATGCGTTACTATTTGCAGCAAGCAAGATTCGATTTCAAACATATGGAAATGTTATCATGACTCGACAAGTCCTGCATTGGCCCCTCCCCTCCACAGCTCGATTATATTTAGTAAGAAACTCATCATCAGTCTTCTGAGAAAATCGATCGACATCCGTCGATAAGCAATAATCAAGTTAGAGGAAAGGGAGCTATTGGGAAATCCACAGCGTTGCCGCGTGGTCGTTTTTGATGTTTAGTTAAGGTACATGTATATTTTGGGGTGGGGGGGGTCACTAACGTCAACAACAAAAGTTCCAATCCAACCTGATTGGAGGATTTGGTAGGACCTATTATTTATTATTTATAAGGTGACCCTACTTGCTGACCCCTGCATAAGTAATGATTGATTAACTCAGAGGGATTAATTAGAAATAAGAAATGCAAATTAGTGACATAAAACGTAATGATATGAACACTACGCTAATAAATATTTATGTGACTTAATTATAACCTCATATTTCTGAAGTGTTGCTCAACCATGATAGAAAAAAAAAAAAAAACAGCAGCTGGCTATTGAATAATGTACTTTAACCACGTTTAAGCAAAGCCTTCGCAAAACACGGTATGGTGGCAGGGTTAGAAGGTTGGCAGGGTTAGCTGGGTTATCGACCAAGCAACCAATCAGGCGAGTGTAGATCCCGTTTGTTTGGTTGAATCTCTTCTCGACAGGCTTTGTTCTCGGGCTCGAGGTCCCAGTTTAGACCAAACTGCATACAGAACATAGAGTACATAACTTCAGTGAGTGACAGAAATTTGCATGTGTTAAATCTTTCTGGTTTGACAACCTATTCCTCCATACATCAGTTTCTCAGCTGCCTATTCTTCCCTTCACAATACAACGATCCTCATCTGGTGCTTCTGTCAGTCAGGCGGCTGTGGTTTGTGTGTGTGTGTGTGTGTGTGTGTGGGGGGGGGTTATTCCTTTGTTTCCCATCAGACGTCATTCTTCTCAGAACACAACTTTTCACAAAAAGACTTCACAATCTCTAAACCGCTTCAATATTTCATCATCAGCTGTTGCACAAACAGGAAGTTGCGTGCCTTGTCCTGCCTGCATACGAGATAATTCAGCTCAATTTGTAGGAAAACACGACCAGAGATGTTCAGGTGATTTGGAAACTCCTCACTTCCTTATTTACTTCTTGCTTCTACATTTCACTCTGCATGAGTCACGTAGCAACAACACACACACACACACACACACACACACACACACACACACACACACACACACACACACACACACACACACACACACACACACACACACACACACACACACACACACGTTGCATCCATGATGTGTCAGGGACTGTTAGTAATGGGGATGTTGGTAGAACAAAGTGTGGTGTTTATTTTGTACTTTTAGCTTTATAGCAAATAAAGCCTGAAACTACTAAATGGAAGCAGCTAATGATCTACTGCTGTGTAATTCCCATCCACACAAGAGACAGTGCATAATTTAAAATCACAGAAAGAGGAATTGATCTATAAATAAATATGAAAGCCCTTTTTGAATAGAAACGGGTATAAAAAGAACAACAACAACTAACTTTCAGTCACGATTTGCTTTTAAATGATAGATTCTAATGGGGTTTTTTTTAAAAATCTCGTCTCAATGTTAAACTGTGAATCGTCTGGATGTGCTATTAGCAAACTTTAATAGACCTTCATTCAAGTCTTTCATTCATATTTTATCAATTCATCAGTAGGTTTGAAATCGACGACCGGGACAGAAGGTTATGTTGAATATTGGACGTGTATGTTTTTCACAGCTTTTGACTGCTAGTTTTATTTGGACTCAAACTCCCAAGTTTACAACCCCCCCCTAAAGATGATTAACACACCAGATTTAAGTAGAAGCCTTTTCCCACGTTTATTTTAATACTCTGGTACATCCTCCTTCCCCCCTCCATGCACAGATAACAGATAAACACACATAATCCCACACAAACATGAAGATTCACTGTCATCCTGCATAAACAGTACAAGCGCAACATCTCTGCACTTCAGTCGAGTTTTCAACTATCTCTGCTTCACTGAACTATTTATTTTTCTGACATCGTTTTACTTTTATTCCCTTCATTCGAACACAAATTCCACTCGTTTTTGTATTTTTTTTTTTTTAAAAGGCTGGATTATTGTCATTCTGCACCATCGACTCGCAGAAGATGAAATAAAGTTATGTTTATATTCTATTTGCATGAAGAAAAAAACAAACCTTTGATGGAAATACTATTTTCCTTTTACACCTGAGTTATTTTAAGAGTTTTGGGCCTTTTTCACTTCTTATACTTCCACATGAGTAACTTTTTTTTTTCTTACCTGAATAAGCAGCACCACCTCTGATAACCACAGAACACACACACACATCGTCCTCACACCCGGGCTCTATCTTATCGAGTTTGCACAAACACAACGTTATCTGGTCTCTGGTGGCTCGTCGTCCGGGGAGACGGCGCGTTGATGAGGCAGCATCTTCACGGATTCATTTGTTGGAGGCTTTTAAGATGGAATCCAGACGATCCCGCTGGGCAGATGTTAATGTCCAATTACACTTCGGTAAATACTGCAATTAGAGAACTTTAACGGGTGGGACAGATTATTTAGAGAATATAGAGGTTCTTCGTTTGTGTCAGGAATGAATGAATCCAGAAGAGATATCCTTTACTGTGAATTTTATATATATATATATATATATATATATATATATATATATATATAGAAGAAGACCCATAACATTGTCAATGTCTTTACGGTAAGTATCTCACTAGTTAGCTTAGCTTAGAATAAAGACTGGAAATAATGTGGAGAATAAAAAAAAGTTTTAAAAAAAAAAGAACTCCACCTGTCTGATCAGACGTTAAATGATCATCAGGTAAAGACATTCATAAATAAATAAAGATGCGATAAAAACGTCTGAAACGGACTCAAAATGGAATCAAACCGTCTTTGGCTTCAGGCCCAACCTCCATAAATTTTAAGTGTCTCATTTATCACAGACGAGTTCTGAGAGTCAAACAGAACTCAGTTTGGTGAACGGTGGGGAGATGCTGGATAAAGATGGTGGTGGTGGGGGGCGACATGAGAGGGCCTGTGGGGGGAGGGGGAGGCACCCTCTGATGATGGCGGTCAAAGGGTGAAACCGCAGACGCGCTATCGATCGGTGATACGACGCATTGTAATCAATGCCTGTGGTAAGACAGAGCGTTAGCAACAGTCTGCCACCCCCCCCACCCCCCACCCCCCCAGCTGGACTGGCCCTCTAACAGCATTAGCCGTTATATTAGGGCTGCAGCTATCGATCGTTGTCATTATCGATTAATCTTTTGGTGATTTGTCTCGGGATTAGGTTGAATAAATTGAAGTTTAAAAATAAAATTTAACTTTGAGTCGGTTTGTTCTGCTTGACCAACAGGGAAGATTTATTTATTTTCTCTGTTTTAATTCTGGAAGAAAATAAAAAGGATCGAAATATTTGGAGATGATTTAATTGATTCTTCCAGAGTTAGAAAACAGACACTGCTGTTTGTCTGGGCTGCGCTTAATTATCTTGTGTGTTTAATTTTATACAAAACCACAAAATTACACACATAAGAGATAATTAATTTTTAGAGGTGCTGTCGGGCAGCTCGTTTCCTTTGGATGGAGCCGCTCCATCCGTTTTCCCACGATCTACAACAGTCTAACACGAGCTAATCAGCCGCTAGCTGCATATTTACGGTAACTTGACGGTGGCATGAATATCATTCTCTAAAAAAGCAAATATTTGCTCCTGACATGCTGGGACACGACTCATGCTACTTAATTAATGAATTGATTGCTGTTGATTCTGTAAACCGATAGATCTTAAATGAGCATTTAACAGCCGGGCTTCCTTCCTTCCTTCCTTCCTTCCTTCCTTCCTTCCTTCCTTCCTTCCTTCCTTCCTTCCTTCCTTCCTTGGTTTGAGAGAAACCTCTGCAGTACATTCCCTTCTTCTCCACTTTTACCACTTTCCTCTATCACCACACCCAACCACACCCACCCCCCACGACAACTCCTTCTCTTTTCCTCTGACATGGTCACACCTTCGCGAAAGGAGAGGAAGAAAAGGAGCTGCAGACAGACAGGGTGCAAGACCACGTATAGATCCTCAAGACGCTTCTTTCATACTCATCTATTATCCATCTGAGTCCTTGCTGACCTCTGCATAAGTGAATGTACTATACAATCTGTACTGGACTATCTGTACCATACTGTATCACTCACCACTGATTACAAGCATGTGTGTGTGTGTGTGTGTGTGTGTGTGTGTGTCCCTTTCCTGGTCAATAATTAAAGTCGTTGGTTCTCAGGAGGATAGCGACACAGGTTTTAACATTGTTTTTTGACCCTCTTCCTCATTTATTCTAGGGGGTTGAAAGGCTGCATCGAAAACACATTTAAAACAAACCTCTGTGAAGAGACGCAGCGTGGATCAAAGTGGAAGAAAACATTGTCACAAACACAACTTTGCAGTTTAAACACAGAGTTCGAAAAGTGAGATAATGCGTGTCGCTGTAAAAACTGCCGTCTCATCTACAAAGGCAGCGGCCTAATAATAAGTTCCTGGTCCAGAACTGAGAGCCCAATTAGTTTTCCATTCAGCTGTTAGATGCACACACATACACTCATTATTCTTTGCTCTATGCCTGCACTTCCACCCTTATTTATGTTTTATGTGTTGAGGAAGATACACAACTCTTTATTTTTATACCAACACACCATGCACGTCTTTGAGGGAGCATGTGTTTCTTTATAGGCACAGATTTTAATGCAGTAAATCGCTCTATATTACTTCCAAAAATCTGCCAAGACGGCCCGATTCACCTGACGGCTGCTAATGCACAGATTAGGGGAGCTCTCTTCGCTTTTTAATCCTCCCTGCTTCGCTTTTCCTTGTAGCAGAAGAGGGTGAGTGCGTGAGAACAGGTTGGCGTGATAGTCGACATTCCCTGTAGGATTACACAAGAGCAGCTTTAATCCTGCCTAATTTGGTTGTTAGGGAGTTTATGTGGAAAATTATGGTAAATAAGCGACTGAATATAAAGCTGCGCAAGCTGGATTTGAGTTTTATTATGTTTAGAAGTCAAACTAATCAACATCAGTTGTTGGGTTTTTTTTTTTTAACAGTATGGTATAACCAATGGGATAAAGGAATTGGAAAGTTAGTGTGAGAAATGATGTTCTAGATTTATTATACAATGAAAATAAAGCTAAAAATAGACTAGAGTGCCTAAAACTGCTTGTTCTTATTGACATATAAATAAAATATACTATATGTATATATTAATAACACGATTACCAGCTAAGTATCACCAGTTCATCCGAGGGGATCTGTAGTTTTGGTCCAGCTAGCACGTCATCGGGTTCATCGAAGCTCGGGTGTTAATGTTTTTCCTGGAGCCATTTGCTAAAATAGAATAGATAAACAGTTATTTTTTAATAAAAGCAAACACAAAAGTACAAATATTTTAAATAAATAGCTAAAAGTAATGAAATGAACTAGCAGAGTTTGTTAACTCTACAAAACATGACAGTTAGCTCATCGTGTCTAACGTATGAAACAATAAATAGAAAAACATTGAAACAGTATTGCTACGGTACTATTAATGTAAACTTAAGCCAATTAACAGCAAACCCATTGGATAATGGTTGAAGGAACTCAAATGAACAGTTAAATAACACCAAAGTAAGAGTAATATGTTGAAAAAAGTTAGCTTCTTCTTCTCTTTTCGGCTTTTCCCTTCAGAGGTCGCCACAGCGAATCAGTGGCCTCCATCTAACCCTGTCTTCTGCATCCTCTTCTCTCACACCAACTACCTTCATGTCCTCTTCCACTACATCCATAAACCTCCTCTTTGGTCTTCCTCTAGGCCTCAAAACTCAGCATCCTTCTACCAATATATTCACTATCTCCTCTGGACATGTCCAAACCATCTCAGTCTGGCCTCTCTGACTTTATCTCCAAAACCTCTAACATGTGCTGTCCCTCTGATGTACTCATTCCTGATCCTATCCTTCCTGGTCACTCCCAGAGAGAACCTCAGCATCTTCATCTCTGCTACCTCCAGCTCTGTCTCCTGTCTTTTCCTCAGTGACACTGTCTCTAGACCAAACAACATCACTGGTCTCACCACAGTTTTGTACACCTTTCCTTTCATTTTAGCTGAAACTCTTCTATCACACCTGACACTTTCCTCCACCCGTTCCATCCATACACGCTTCTTCACCTCTTTTCCACACTCTCCATTGCTCTGGACTGTTGACCCTGAGTACTTAAAATCCTCCACCTTCTTGATCTCTTCTCCCTGTAACCTCACTCTCCCACTCTGTCTTACTGCGGCTAACCTTCATTCCTCTCCTTTCCAGGACAAACCTCCACCTCTCCAGCTTCTCCTCCACCTGTTCCCTGCTCTCACTGCAGATCACAATGTCATCTGCAAACATCATAGTCCATGGAGATTCCTGTCTAGCCTCGTCTGTCAGTCTGTCCATCACCATAGTTAATAGTCGCTAATAGTCCGTTCAGTGAATAAATGGGTCAAATGGATAGCTAGCTAATAGTGCTGGATGAAATTACTAACCTGCTGGCAAATATTATCCTAACTCTGGTAAAGTTTACAATGGGAATCACTAAAAAACTTTACTGTTCAGGTGAAAGTCATGAATAAATAGTTCAAATTTAATAACCAGCTAACTGTAGGCCTGATATACGTATGTAATAATAGTTAAAATAAATTTAGCAGTTAACTTAGTCCTGGTAAAGTGTATCCACTAAACCTATAAATATAAGGCAGCTTGATCATCGCTAATTCATAGATCAATAATGTTGAGCTCAAGGATTAACATCTAGTTTACAGTAAATGATGTATAAGTATTTGAAAACATTGGTTCAAACTACACAGCAGAGTCAGTTAAGACTTAAATCATCAACGAGTCACAATGAAGAATAAATATAGGAACTAATTCCACAGATGGATCTGCAGCAGGCTGTCCTGGAACTGGTCATAAAACATTTCCAGGTTTGAGCAAAAGGGGGAGCAGTACGCTCCTGTAAAACACTCCATCCCTGCATTCACACATCCCCAGGAGACACTCCAGCCTGAAAATCCGAGGCGAGGCCACTTTGTGTTCAACATCTCCCCTGAAAGTCTTTATTGGATTTCCTGAAGAGCCTTGACCTCTTCCTTCTCCTTTGTGTATTTTCACACCAGTCAAACAGGTCAACGGTAAAATTCACATGCGAGTGCATGACGAGCAGACGCCCCACAACATGTTGTGTGTCAAGTGGCGTGCACTTTACACGCCGAGCCGCCCGGTTACTGCCTCGTCCAGGAGAGCAGAGATGCCACTGGCCATTAAAGTCTTTGAACATTCCTCACGAGCCACTTCCAAGAGTGGTCATGATTAAATATTAATATATCGGTTATTTATTCATATCCCTGGGGAAGTGTCTTATCTTTTGTTTGTGTACACTTGTCAATAAAGCAGACTTGACCTAGATAAATGGATTTTTCTTTGTTTTTTTGGTTGCAAAGAGTTAATCTTTGGAGGTTTTTTTAAAACATTTTTTAGGGAATGAAACCGAACAATAGCCTGAAAAGTGATTTGTCTCGTTACTTCAGAGTGTTTTTATAACGCTGGGGTTAAAACATTTCATTGGCTTTCAAGAAATTAGTCATTTAATCTCACATAATAGCCCCACAGATACACTGGTCTATTTTTCTCAGGGCTCAACCCATACAGGCCACACCTGCTGCTCTTCATTGTAAGCGAGCGAATACACCTCACACCTTCTGCAAAGATCCGCACATCACTGGGGAGTAACTCAAGCACGCCATGGCTTCACACACACACACACAAACACACTATGACTATACCATCCTGACTGGCTTTTCCTACCTGTATCGGTTCTGGAGCTTTCCACATGTGGACCGCCCCCCAGCAGCGATGAGTCGGTCGATACCTGTAAGGACACGCACGGACACAAGAGACGGAGAATAAAAAAGTCGAACAGGTACACGCTTGCTGCTAAATTAGCGTACGCAAGCACTTCTGTGAGCCAACAAGGCACAGGTCTAGTATTGGGTCAGAAAGCCGTTATTGAACGTGACGCCTGATTCAAACAGCGTGTTCTGCATACAGATATACATGATGGCAGTGAATCCAAAGTCTTTATCTCCATGCAGATATCAAAGTCCATTCACCACAAGGCCACAGCTTCATTTTTATGCATCCAGGCCATGAATGTAACGCTAGCCACCTGGCGCACAGGGCAGCCTGCCCCTGTGGCTCTTTGTAGGTATACATGTGACGAGGGGACAATGGAGCGCCGGACAATAGGCCACTTATTGAGTGACTGGCAGAGAGTGGGATCCATCCCGGATCGTGTGTCACTCTGCAGCCTTTTTTTGCCCCGCGGCCCACGGTCGGTGTCCGGTTGCTGCCTTCTGAGACTCTTGTTGCCACACTGACAAATCTGGGCGAGGTCACAGAGGTCAAAGTGAACAGGGGAGGGGTTAACCTGAGCATTTGCATACATTTACATGTTAATTTTTTTCTTATGTATAAAATATATGGCGTAGTTCCTGGAGTGTCCCCTGCCTCTCGCCTGTAAATCCCCTGGGATCGACTCCAGCAACCCCCGTGACCCGCAAGACGACGAAAGAATGAATGGATGAAAATGTAAACATTAAAATTGGGACATATCAGATGTGATTGAGCCACAGAGAACCAAATGATTTCAGCAGCTAACAGCTAATTAGCAATAACCAAATCACGTCATGAATAAACAAACACCATTAACATAATTTCTAGTACTACTCCACTGCGCCGTGCGTGTTTCTCGCTGCTGCTGAGGTTTTTTCCACCTTGTCACTCTCAGCTGACCGTCAGTCATTGTCTGCAGCTGATTCTGTCTGACATCTCGAGGTCTCTCCGTCAAACGCCTGCCGTGACCTTCTGGCTCGCTGGCAGCAGCTCTCCTAATAAAAGGTTTCATTCGCAGCGAGAGATATAAAGATGCTCCGGCATCCTAGCCATGTGATACGAGACTCAGGAATGAGGTCATGGGAGGAAACAAAGGCCATCAGTGTTTCAGAAATTACGTTTGTGAATTTATCCTCCAAACATCACATCGAGGTGATCTTCGATTATTGATTTCATTTTCACTGTTAAATACGGCTTAGTAGTTGTGAGACATTTTATTCCTTGTTTTGTACTTCATGCATTAATGAAATAAGTAACCTGATCTCTTCCTTGAGTAAAATCAGTAATACTAATAAAAAATGTGTAGTTGTAGTTGTTATATGTGTCTACTGCTGCATTAGCATGTGGCATAGCACATTTCTTCTACTTTAACACTGTTATAACAGAAACCAGGAACAGGATGACTTGCACTGTAAAATTTTTCTCCATGAATTATAGCCACATCAAGCAAATTTGGCTCCAGTTTTTTTTTAACAGTAAATTACTGTAGTTTATAACTGCAGTATAGAAATAGAATAAATAAACGGTTCATTCTTATAAATTTACAACATAGGCCTGTCAATAAATAAGTAACACTTATAGATTACTGATATTCTCCTTATAAATAGAATATACGCATGTGAAACATGTATATCCCATGAATGGAATATCTAATCCCCCCCAATTATTAAAGTAGACTTTCTTCTTCTTGTTCCATAAAATCGATTTAAATCTTTAGTTTGTGTCTCGTATTGAATATGAGAGTGATAATAAAATGTAAATATGTGGATGTCAGCTGCTCATGCTAAACTACTACTAACAAGATAATAAATAGAGAATAGAATATTATAACATTAATGTGGATTACTCATATCCTGGGGTGCGTTCCATTCTAAATTAGGAGGAAGGTTCTGCTGCTCCAAATGAAACTGGATATTTAGAGTAAAAACACTTTTTAAAAAATTTTTATTAGCACATTCTTGAATAGATCCACACATAGTGAAGCCGGTGATGGCGCAGGGCCGCGTCCTGTAACGTCTGTGACCTTCCCTTGTAGTTCCATCTCTGCGCGCTCCGCTCCTCTTATATTTTTGCATGAGTAGCTTACAAACTGCTCCATTTTTTTGAACTTGTCTCTCCCTCCTCTCCTCCCCCCCCCCCACACACACACTCTCTCCTCTCTCCCTCTCCCTCTTGCTGAAGGTGGGGGCAGAGAGCTGCGAGCTGCGCGCTGCGAACATCATTGGAGGGGAGACGCTTTCCACCGTCAGCGCCGGAGCAGAGCAGGGGAGCCCTGGCAACAAGGAGACACACAAACTCAAGCAGCCCGCCACGCCACGCAGTAAGTCACGCAAAAAAAAAACAAAAAAAAACACACACACACAAAAAAACAATTTATTCAATATCCGCTTTGCCAGACTGTCACGGCTTTCAGTGCGCCAGTTTCTCTTCTGGAGCTGTTAGGAGGAAAAATGGCTGGGAGAACTGGGCAGGGTGGCGCTGACGCTGTGCTTTACTTCTAAGCCTTGGGAAATGTTCACTTCGCCCTCTGACCTATTTTTAAGTGGGCAAAAACCCACGGGGTCGCGTCGGGTTCGGGTGTCGCCACTTGTCATTTCGACGCGTAAATGCAAAGTAGTGTTTAAGTGGGTCGGGAGGGGAGCGGGAGGTGTCGCCGGATTCCGCCCGTGCGAGGAGCGCGTCCGCCGGCCAAGCTGGTGTCGGGCAAGGCGCTGCACTTCCTCTAACTGCGCCACTCGACCTCGGCTCCACAAACATTCACTCTTTTTTTTTTTTTTTTTTTTTGCACACAATTTCTCAGTTGTTTTTAACATTGACGCACTCGGCGGGAGATTGTCTCCGGTAGCCGGACGCGTCTTCTTTTCAACTCTTCTCTTCCTGACGGGGGCTGTCAAAGCCGAGCGGTACATTTTTTTTTATTTTTTTATTTTTTTAAATCTACGTTTCACCATCGCGGAAGTGTTGCCTCTGCGCGAAAAGACGCCAAACTCAGCGCAGCCCACATGATCCGATCCGTGCGCTGCTGGCGAAAAATTACGCGGTCCATCCATCCATCCATCCATCCATTTATTTCTTTATTTATTTTTTTTAATTCTACGAGCATCCCGATTGGTTATTAGGGAAAAATAGGGCATGGTTGTGTTACTCCGGTGTTTCATGTTGTCAGCTGGTTGTAAAGGACATCAGGGTTGTGATTGAGGGACGACCCGTGATGTCATTCATCCGAGCTTGGACCATTATATAACGGGACTGGAGGGAAGCCTGTGATAGCCGGCTATTTTTACTTTGTTTACACCTCCCGAGTCGCACTCCGGCTCGGTTCTGCGTCCCGGGTGGCCCCCTTGTTTTCACTCACATGATGAATTTAATATGGAATCCAAATGGATTTAAGAACAGCTGTACTTCTTTCCCACCCCCCTTTCCTTTTTTTTTCTTTCTCTGATGGCTTTTATGTAAAAAAAAAAAAAAAAGTCAAGTAAGCCTGACTTGTTGATTTCTTTCCATGTTTGAAACATGTCCTGCAGAGCCCCCCCCCACACACACACACCATCCTCGAAGCAATGAATGAAATAGTCATCCTGCTGAAAGCTGCACTCATGACAAGCATGGTAATACAGAATCACAAGAACCATGACAGACGCTTGTTCTCCTCCTTGTCCTCCCCCCTCCTCCTCCTCTTCCTCTTCCTCCTCCTTGTCTGTGTGGCCTAAGGTGAGGTGTGGAATTTGTAGGTTAGTATTAAATGCATCAGAGTGGAGAAAATACGTAATAAACCGGGGATAAAACGGAAATGTATGCCTGAGCATCCAATGTGTAACAGTGGGAGACTTGGAGAGGAGGTCTTGGTCGTAATGGAGATGAACTGCCCATCTTAACCCATTTTAACCCAAGTTAACAATTTTTAGATTTTTGTAATGATTTTCAGAACATTTGCATAAAATGGGGATAGAAACATGTTGGAACTTCTAAAACTCCTTTATATCAAGTAATGAGGACACTGGGTTGATATGTATACATTCTGGCCAAATAAAAGATTATTTCCATTTTCAGAAGACAATAAATATAAATGGTTTCTACTTAATAATAATGATAAATGAACAAAAAAAAACTTGATTTAACATGTTCAGAAGCTGCTCATTCCTTAGAATGATATGGAACAAAACATTCAACACCTAAGGTTGCATTACAATTTTTATAATATGTTCTTTGGTTGAGGGACATTTCCAATTGACTTAGATTCTTGCCGCCAAAGCTGTACATTCTTTATTGGTTGTACTGTGTCATGATTTGTACCAATTGTAACACATCTGTTGTACACCCATTTCACAATGGTGATTTCTTCATTGTGATCAAACCTGTAATCACATGTTCCTCTCGGTTCTTTTTTCATTGCATTTAATTCCTTAAATGGGCACTTGCTGATCCTGTTTTCCCTCATTGCTCCCATGGCATTGAATCCCAAAGTCCCCAACATATGAACATATTATCAAAGTATACATTATAAGAGAATGGGTTATCTACAACCGAGAGCATATTCAGCACCACCTTAGAACCGAGCAACAAATCGCTGTTTTCTTCTTCAGCAGACCCTTTGCCAATACAGATCAAAATTGTAGCAGTGTCCTGACACCACACACAATACCCAAAATTTATAAAAAATGTAGATTGAAATCGAATTGGTTTGCCCTGCATGAATTGCTTGACAGTATAATGTCCATAATAGCACACAATCATTTCGTCAATTTAGACAAATTCTCCTCAAACACTCCAAATTTTTGGAAGGATTCTTGAAGCATAGTAATCAGTGGCCTTATTTTATTTGTAATATTATTTATTATAATATTTATTTATAACTTAAAATATATTTCTATCAGAGTAAACTAAATGACAAAAAAATGGATATACCAACTGTGGTAATAAAACAAGTAAACACATATCTTCACTAATTCATGGAGTGACTTAGTCATACAGTAATTCCTAACTGTGGTACACTTGGATCTTACCTTGCAATCTCTTCTGTACATAAAAAAAAACTGCCCACCAGAAGCTCCAGTCAATGAATGCTCGGCAGCACGTACAGCTCTCACGTATGTTAGTCACTTTACAAGTTTCAAACGTGTTACCTTCAAGCCTTTTCCCGCCTTGCAGTGTAAAACTTGTTAGAACAATATTTAAACATTATTTCATATTAGAAGTATGAAACTCGTTATGGTTTGAGCTTGTTTCTTCCAATTGAGACAGAGTTTCTTCTGATGCATATCGCTTATGTAATGCCCAGTGTTCTCATTTGACGACAGCAAAGTTTACGCCGTTCTAAAGCCTACAATTGCAAGCCTTTTTCAAAAATAAGAAAGACAGCATATAAATAAACACTTCTGGACACTAGTCACTGAATAGCAGCATATGCAGATCAAAATTAAAGAAAATATTTCTAATCATCCTCATCGATCGCCAGAAGTGGATTTTTGTCAAATTTCCATGGAGTCTTTCTTGTGCTTTATACTATATAAATGAGAATTTTGCATCATATATTGATGAATCAATATGTTGTTATTACCCTAACTTCATAATGTTGTTCTATAACCAATCCTTGTCATTATTTTCATAGTTTTTTATGCTGTCCTCAAATGAGGACGGTGGGTTAAAATGGGTTAAGAGGAGCAAACCAGTATAAAGCACTGGTTGATTTTATAGTGGAACCGTGTTAAAGGCTGCATCGACCCAGAGAAGAGCGGAGAATAACTGGATGCAGCCTACAGAAGAAGCCTGCAAGTCAAAAATCAGGGCTGGCATCTGAAGATACATTTTTATTGATAAATTATCTGTTTGCAAGACGATGAAGTAAGAAATTAAATAATTCTAGTTAACCACAAAACAAGTGACATCCAAATCGCTCCAAAAGAGTTGCTCGATGGAGTGACGAGTAACTTTCTGCTCTGTGAACTTTGTCTGAATTAAAATATCGACCAACCAGATACACACACAGCATTCCCACATAGGCCTCATGCAAATCAGGTTCATACTGTGTTTAGGGTTTTAGGACAAGTGGCTCTACTCCACCAAATGAACTAGATTGATGGGGTTGTCACCGCCTCTCCTTCATGTATGTTCTCGGTGTTTCTGGGCTGCAGACGCTGCGGGGGATTTTCCTCTTAAAGCCATCAAACAGGCTTCACTCCTCGGTTTCTACATATAGATTGTGTTTGACAAGGTGTTTTTTTTGCAGTTCAATCACCCCCTCCCTTTCTCTACAAAAAAAAAAAAAAGTACAAATATAAGATTCAGGTGCTAACTGTACCTGCAGCACACGTTCCAGCTGCCACTCACTTTCAGATAGTAATGAGAGGCAATTAGGAGCCGATGTGTCCTCATCACCAGACATTTAACCGAGCTCGGCTCATTTGTCAGAGTCACGCGTGTGCGCACCGGCGCACACATGAACACACATCTGCTAAAAGACAGTCTGTGGAACCTGCTGCCCACGTAGAAAACCATGTAGTGAGGATGACTTTTATACTCCTACCTGCGAGCGGCCGAAGAAGGTGATTAGTTGTGGATTTGTGAAGATATTAGTTGGGGAAAAAAGAGTTTGCTTATACAGAATAAACCAGGTCAGACATTGGAGGCAGATAATGAACACAAATATGTATAAAAAATATGGAATGCATTGTTTTTTGTGCTGCCAGGCAAAAAGACAATGCAGAAAATGCATAGATACATAAATAGTGTATATATGGCTGCACACAATGTGCAACAAGGAGGCACAACAAACAGAAAACTATTGGTCTGAAGGAGACGAACCAATGCACACAAACAAATTGCTCACAAATTACAGGCCAAGCCACAACATTCATCAGATCGATGAGCCCCCCCAACCACCACCACCCCCCGTCCCGCTGTTTCCATTCTCTCCTTCATATCTCTGGCTGGTATTTTACACCGACGTCTAACGCAAACATCACGGAGGACGATGGAAATGATGTCACCCTCTATTTGCTGCTGTCACAGGTTAATCCACGGGGAGCCACGCGGAGACGAGCGACGGCGCGTAGTGAGAGATCAAAGTGGGATGGGGGGGGGGGCAGAAACCTGAGTGTGTGGGAAAAATGATTTGTGAAAAATTGAAGAGCGGTGGGGGCAGATCAAGCGTTGGAGATGCCTGGTTGAACCGTGCTGGGTGTTTCAGCGTTTCCTTTCATCCTCCTCCATTCGTGCGCGAGCACACACACAGAGAAAGGACACACACACACACACACTCACACACATACACACATACAAGAAACTGCTTTTAGAGATGATCGAAAAGAGTTTTTTTTGTGTTTAGAGGGAAGGAATTTGTCACCACGTGTGATTACTGTGTGCTTATTGCCTAGTCTCGCTTTTCATTGAGTGCTGTCTGAAAGGGAAGGCAGTCCCCCCTGGATGTCTCGTGTAATGAATGAAACGCACCTCTGGTAACGTAAAGGCTGAAGAGCATTTGTTGAACTCTCTCTGGTCTTTTTTAATTGGATATTTCAATCAATGTATTCATTAGAAAATCAGAGGCCTGTGTTGTTTAGGAATGACAGTAGTCTTAGAACTATGTGTGTGTGTGTGTGTGTGTGTGTGTGTGTTTGTGTGTGTTTTGCCAGTGTTTGTGACATTGTCCCTGTGCTCACCATCTTAAATCAAACTGACTATCTAATCAGTATTTGTTTAGATAATCCCAGTGTTTAAATGACGGCGACAGAAGGGAGCCAACAAGGCGCTCCATGGCTCAATAACCGCCTGAAAAAGGGGAAGCTGCTTTTATTAAAGTGTGTAAATGTTAAAATGAGCACTTTTATGGGAGAAAAACAACAACAAGCTTTTAGGGTAAAAACATTCGAGTTAATGCATCGCTTTGGATCCAAGCTCCTCGTCGTAATCGTCCGAAATCGTCAGAGCCTTATCTTTTAAACTCCATCTAGAAAGATAGTTGGCGCTGTGCATTAAGCGTGACGCCCCGTTGCGCAATAGTCGATTCACACGCCGCTCGTTTGATCTCGCTGCCTTGATTCATACTTGATCACGCTCCAAGCAGAGCCCGGCCAAGAGGAGAGGAAAAGGTTGTAAGTATTCGCCTTTTGAGAGCTGTGTTGAATAAGCGAGAGACTAACTGATGACAGTCTTTATGTTCTAGCCACATGTGGCCGGAGTCTTTATCTTGAGTGGTAAACAGTTCAACATTCAGGGGAGGGATTTTATTCTGTTTTGTTGTTGGAATTATTCCTCCATCTCATTCAACCTCAACGTCTGTTCTTTTCAGTCTTTTTCTCTCCTGTCCTGTTCTCTTTATGGTTATTAGAGACGGTAGAGGACTTACAGTAGAGTTGACACTGACTGGCAGTCAGGCATCTCCTGCACACTCCTCTCCTTCCCTTCAGAGCTCCTGGCCTGGGACAAGGATAAGCTGACAACCTGGGATGCAGCCAGCCAGATAGTAATGAACAAGAGAGATGAAAGAGGAATGCTTGGAATTGGGATGACGAACGAATGTTGTCTCGCAAATGCTGCGAATTCCATTACTCGATTTGCGTCACATTCAAAGGGTTTTTATGGAGATTCAAAGCTTTATTTGAGTCTAATGTAAATGAACTTGATGGATTACGGCAGGTATTTCAGTAATATGTATCCCATGTCAACACGAATGTAGAAAAGACTCATATTCTTTATTCTCTTTCCTCTTAATAATGAAAAAATGTGGACCCAAGAGTTGAAGAATTACAGAAATCAAGAAAATTCAGAAAAAGGTACATCTTGGTTAAAAGTTTCCCTTTGGTTAGTTGTACTTTTACTTCAATTGTTGAGACTGAAGCCCCCAGACAATTGGCTGTAAGGTGGGTGTGTTTGGGTACCGACAATAATTTAAGCCTGTGCCAGGAGGATATACATCTAGAGAGAGGAATTCAATAACAGGAAAACGGCCAGTGATAAAAACAATCCCTGGAATACCAAAACCCACCCTTCTCAAAAGTTGTTGTTGGCACAAGTTTCCAATACCACTGTTTACTCCTTCGGATGTTGATGCCAAGTACAATGCAACCCCCAACCCCCAGTTTCGTTGATGTTCCCCCAATGTGGCATGTGCAGTGAAGTCCCGAATTCCATTCTGTCCACGGTCGATTGTTGTCGCCATCCCCTACTGTAAGAAAACATCGGACTTGGGTCACCATCTGGTCAGGGGCGCACGTGGGTGGGCGTTGGAGACCAGGTTGAGACAAGCCCGTGCAATCAAAACCCAGACTATTTAAAACAGTCTGCAAGGCTGGAACTATTTCCTCTCTGACTGAGTTGTGGTGTTCATGCTCGCGCTGACTTTCTGTGTGTCCGGATGACTGGTAGTTACATTCTGGCCAGTCCATTGACTTTACCGGATTCCTGGAAAGATGGATGGCAGTGGATCAGCCTCAGTCGACTAGACGTTGGACTGGACACTTGGCCGCACTCTGCCTCGCTCTCTGGATTCTCATCTGGCTGACTGACTCATTGGCTGCCTGACTGACTGATATTATTTCTGGCCCTTCATTCAGCTCATGACATTGGAACAAGGGACATTTGGCTATGACGGTTAGCAAGGTGAGCTAAAACACTGCCAGGAGAGATAAGACATAATGAGTCAGGATGTTCCCTGCTTCCCCATGAGCCCCAGGAGTCCTTCGACAATTACAGTATCAGAACCTCCCTATTGCTTTGCTCAGACTCCTAATCTAGAATCTCTGGTTGTGTTATTTTCTCATAAAATTCCCCCTATACCAGGAGCACCAATGCCTCCCTTAAATCTAGCAGGATTGCATACATTGTTGGCTGCAGAAAGGTCAAGTAATTGGAGCTATAAATTAAACAGATGTTTTCCGAAATATTGGTATTACTCCCGCTTTGATTGCAGCGAGTGAAACACCGTACAAGACAAATATGGCGGTATGTGCCCAGTGGAATTCATTTTAATAGTTTTGTGTATACTCCTGCAGTAAAAAATAAAGGAAATGAAAGTGATGTATTTGCACCTTTACAGTTTTAAAAGTTGAAAATAGCCAAGAAAGAAATGCATGCCTGCCGAATCTCACATTTCCGCCTCATGCTAGCTCCTACAAGAGATCGGTAGCAGATTTTGGTTCTCAAACGGACGTGGCTTCAGTGCAGCTGCGACTATGCTAGCGTACACACCCAATGCAGGGGCTTGCCCAGGGAAAATACCTGTGGTAGGAGAAGAAAGTTGACCTCATGGGAAATTACTAGGCATTTTCATCAGACCAAATAATTTGTACATTCCATAACTTTTAAGAGCTCTTACGGGAACTCTCAATCTTCAGATCTCAGTAAATCAAATTGTTAGTGTAAGGTGGTTCTGGGATCATCATCATCATAAAAATGTATTTTTTGTCTCGCTTAAGAAGAAATGGTGGGTCTGATTTGAAAACTCCTAAAGGCATTAAATATGAGTTTGTTCTGACTGCGAACTCAGTGACCTTGTATGGTTGCGAAATTTCAACCACAATTCTACTGTTTATTTAATTTTATTCTAAATATGACCACAAGCTCCTAAATAAGTATCATAATGTGTTGAAGACTTAAAACTATTGACACAGATCATGAACTCATTAATAAAATGTTCTCTGAAGAAATAAATAAGTCATTTCTTAAACTTCCATACATGTCTTTGAAAGAACGGCCCCCTGCTGGCCACTAAGGAAACTGCACTTAAAAGCCTTTCCACATTTGCTTCACTTTTCAATCCTGAAAGATCCATCCGCTATTTGTCAAGACTATCATATTGACTAGGGGCCTTAATCTGAGCATGTGTTGTTCTTCCTAGTGAGGTTTTAATTCAAATGTTAAATTATTCCCAGCGGAAGGGAAGGTCCAAGGTTTCTGCCTTGATGCTCTTTCCATTTTGTTAACAGTGTGGGTAATGCGAACTGCTGGAAGACTCTGATATCCACTGAGGGCACTACAATGTAAACTGACTGGACATAGCTTTGCTTCTGTGCTTGTTGGTGTTTCCTCTGATGGCACGCCTCATAAGCGTCACAGCGCCACCACTCTTGTTAAGAGACGGCTCTTCCTTGTTGCGTTTGAGAACCTATTTTATTGTAGTTTTTCCCGCGCTGCCTGAAGACGATCAGCATCGAGTCAGCATGTGAAGGGGTTCCCACTCCGCCTGCCTGTCATATGTAGCATTCACCTCTATAAAAAGAGCCCCCTGACTCATATCAGGCCTTTCACCATCAATTAGCCTTAAAACCCCACTATAGACATTTTGAGCTGGGGGGGGGGGGTGGTTACCCTGTCCCTCCTCCTGTTCCACCCTGGTGCTGATGTTTTTGACCTGAGTGCCCCGTCAGGTTGGGTTAACTATACATAACATGCCATTAGCTCTGCTAGCAATTTCCCCCCGCACTACCTTTAGCGTTGTTGCCCGAGATGGGCAGCTGAGTGCATTTATAACCTGCTGCTGAAAGGGTGGGGGTAGGGGGGTTGGAGGTGATGGGTGGTGGTGGTGGGGGGGGTGAGGTAACATAACCCTTTTAGGCGGCACTTCATGGATACCATTCACACTTAAAGCGAGCGGGGAGGGGAATGAAAAATGTGTGTGTGCACACGGGTCAAAGGTTAGGGATGTCGAGATCATCAAAAATCCATGTGGTCTCATGACATGAAACAGAAATGCACGTGTCACAGCTGTAGCAGACATAATATCAGATATGTAGAGTATATACAGCTGATTGGAGCTCAAGTCTACGTACTGCATATGCTAACTTTCTCAATGATCAGATATGAAGCTATAAATGTGTTCTTTATGCCAGAGACACAATAATAGTAATGACTGGTACTAAAATACATCAGATAAAACAGTAAACCATTAATTTGAAGTGTTTTTTACGGCATAAATTAAAATTAGAAGCTAATGGAAACCAGAAGTTAACATAATCTATTTTTTAAGGATCTTTATAATGTGGTTTCTCGGTTTAATTAAGATTCTGTGCAAATAAATGTAGTTGAATAGTGTTGTTTAAGATTCAAGGCTATTCACCCTTCATTATTTGCCGTAAATACAGTATATGCAAAAAACACTTTTTGACTCGTAAGCAAACACTCAAGAGACTGTCCTCATTTGTCCTTGACACCTCAGAGCATGGTAGATGTAGTGATCGCATGCAAAGAGCACTTGAGGTGTGATGGGGCGTCACCTTCTCGCGTGAGTCAGCCGACACGTCGCACAAATGAGTTATTATTAGTGGCAGCTTTTGTTTTTTAATTTAGTTGCAATCAAATGCCATGAATGCTGTTGAAAAGGCTCGACTGATTCGGTTGGGTTTCCGTAGTTACAGAAGTGCTGCAGCCTTTCTTTGCGGTTTAGGCGTGCAAGAAAATACAATGCATCAGAGCTCGCCGTGGATTCTAGTTCATAAAATGTAAGCCAGGCATGAACAAGCATATTGAAATGTGTACTTAAGTGTAACTAAGTTTCACTTTGAATCTGCTGACTTGCAACAAGTCCAGGCTTTATCAGCATGACCTGCAGGCTGTCTGTATTTCATAAAAGCTTCTCTACTAAGCGATCGTTTGCAGTATCGCCCCCCCCCCCCCCACACACACACACACTTTTTCTTCTCATGCAGTTGGGGATTTAGAAATGGAAGCACCGATTTTAAGTTGAATAATCAAAGAGAAATGGGACAGTTACAGAGATTCACTTTCCAAAAAAATGTTCTTTCACTCCCCCAAAACATAAGTGAGAAGCTGGAGTCTAACCTCCACCACAAACACCCTGTGATCTGGTTCTGGGAAAGCTTGCACAAGACTGCTAAGAAGCTACTGGATTTTGCAGGTTTGTGTTTGAACCTTTTGCAAAGGTTTTTCTCTGAATGCATTTGCCAAACACGACACATGATTAGAGTCCACCGATTGCTACTTCACCTTCAGTTCAGCGCCTGAGAGGAGATTTGTGGGGTTTATATTGTTGTTGTTTATTCCAAAGTTTTTGTAACTGAGGCACAGTTTCATAATGCCTCGTAAAAGTAGTGCTTTATTTATTTATTTATTTATTTTGTAAAACCCATGAGATGCAAAAAGACCATTTTGACCAGATGTGGCTGATGTAGAATGTCTAGTTTTATATCTAAGCATTACCTTTGGCTGTGTGCACATCCGATGACATCATTCTCATCAATACAACGCTTATTTTTTGTTAAATGTACAAATTATAGATGTACTTGTTATGCAAATGCCAGTTTTAGTATGATGGGAAAGTTAAAGAATATCTTAGATAGCCATTTATCATTTATGTCAGACAAAGGCATGTCTGGTTAGACAATGAAGTTATCTTTAGCTTGCCTGTCACGCATTAAAACTGTGTGACATAAAACTTTAAACCAGCATATATTTGCTTTATCCTGTCAAGTATGGAAGGAGAAACTGTTGACCGGAGCCTCGTTTCTGTCAGATGTCTATTTAAAAAATTGATTTGCTTGACCAGGTGATGTTTGCAGTTCAGAGTACTGGGAAAGCAGAGTGTAATCTGATGTCTGTGCTTCTGCGGTTGCAGCATTGTCTCGGTGTTAGCTCGATGAACAGCTTTTTTTTTTTTTTTTTTTGCACTGATCTGAATGGAATAAAGCCTTTCGATTCCCCAGTTCTTTGAAAAATTAGTTCTTTAAATTAAATCTGAAAAGCTTTGTGTGAGATACTTCTGAAATATGTGATACTATTCAGTGAAAGCACCTCAAAAAGTGAAAGCTGACGCAGCACATGCAATTCAGAGAGATTTCATGGATCCTATTAACGTGTGTTTAACATGAGGGTTTAGTTTGAGCGGCTTTTAAACCCCCTCCCTCAGTTGGGATTGAGATCTGTGTGTGACGGACAATTATGTCATAAAATAATGTCTGCGTCCCGTCCAGTGTATAGAAACTACATCTACTGTATAATAACGATGCCCTCCGTGTGTGTACATGACTGTGTGTGCGTGTGTGTTTCAGGTTGGCTAAAAGGAACTGCAGTAATATCACTGGAGCTTAGTACTGTGCGCCTGCCCCACTTTCAGTCTTTTAATCATGTATAGACACTCAGGGCATTCCTCTGTGTGAGTGTGTGTGTGTGTGTGTGTTTGTGTGTGTGTGTGTATCTGTGCTAATCCGTGAGTGTGAGAGAGGGCTTTAGTACAGCATGTGGCAGAGGAGAATTGCACTTCCTGACCTGAGATGTGTCTTTCAGAGTGTGATTCAAAGAACTCGACTGCTCGTCCGTATGGGCGGGGGAATGAGGTAGAAACGGTTAGAATGAGGTAGAAACAGGTAGAATGAGGTAGAAACAAGTAGAATGAGGTAGAAAAAGGTAGAATGAGGTAGAAACAAGTAGAATGAGGTAGAAAGAAGTAGAATGAGGTAGAAAAAGGTAGAATGAGGTGGAAACAAGTAGAATGAGGTAGAAAGAAGTAGAATGAGGTAGAAACAAGTAGAATGAGGTAGAAAAAGGTAGAATGAGGTAGAAACAATTAGAATGAGGTAGAAACGGTTAGAATGAGGTGGAAACAAGTAGAATGAGGTAGAAAGAAGTAGAATGAGGTAGAAATGGTTAGAAACAGGTAGGATCAGATGGACTCAGGTAGAATCAGGTAGAATGAGGTTGAAACAGGTAGAATCAGATAGAAACAGGTAGGATGAGGGTGAAACATGTAGATTGAGGTAGAAACAGATAGAATGAGGTAGAAAAGGGTAGAACGGGGTAGAAACAGGTAGAACGAGGTAGAAACAGGTAGAACGAGGTAGAAACAGGTAGAACGAGGTAGAAACAGGTAGAATGAGGTAGAAACAGATAGAATGAGGTAGAAAAGGGTAGAACGAGGTAGAAACAGGTAGAACGAGGTAGAAACAGGTAGAACGAGGTAGAAACAGGTAGAATGAGGTAGAAACAAGTAGAATGGTGTAGAAACAGGTAGAATCAGATAGAATCAGGTAGAACCAGTCGGTAAGCGTCCTTGTTTAAACTTTTGGCCTCCAACTGACTTTGCTGGCAGCGATTCCCTGGCCTGAACTTTGTAAATGGGACATCAATTGTGAGGCACAGACCGGCAGAATGCTAAATGTGACATCTGGATGATTTGTGTGTCTGTTGAGGACACGTTTTAGTTCCTGCTTTTAAATTAAACACAGACTTTTGCTTTGAGGTCTTATAGGTAACAAACGCACCTGATTTTTTTTTTAATAGGTGAATGCTATGGGAGTGAATGTGATTTTGTTAAATGAAGTACAAACACTATAACTAGCCGGACATGACAGAGCAAGTGCTACTAGAAGAAGATGCTCAAGTAATATATGTATTATTGATCTAACAGAATAAAAATAAAACCTCAAAAGTGTGCCAGTTCCCACAGGAAGCAGGAAAAGGTTAATGTGGACGGTTCACTTACTGAAATCGGTTGCACGCCTGCGGCTGTCTGTTTCTGCAGAAGTAGCGTGACATCAGTCCGCAGCACAAACATAGACCACGATACACTGCCTTGGTGTCAATAGTCTCAAAATGGAGTGTGTCCAGGACGTGCTTCACCCCGTCCAAACCTCCTCTGTGCTCAGCAGCTCGTCTCCGTCATGGGTTGTGTCTTCAGCCTTAGCGTCCCCGTTTCCATTTCCTGTTTTTAAACCTCCTGCTTGTTCCCGACTAGGGCTTGAAAACAGAGGAACGACAGGTAGCAGTTGACATCTTTAACTTTGCGTTCTTGAGTTTTCATTTTTAAAGATGTTATTTTATTCATTGTTATTATTATTATTACTGTTGTTGTGTTGTGTTCAGGTACATCAGGTGCGTCAGTACATCCACACAGCTCCTTCTTACTGTGATGTTTTGGCATTTCCAGATCAGGGTTTGGATTCTCCAGATGTCACACATCTGGACATCAGGGGTGTACGTGTGTGTGTGTGTGTGTGTGTGTGTGTGTGTGTGTGTGTGTGTGTGTGTGTGCGCGCATACATAACAGTTTTTAGTGTGAGTTGGCTGGACTGCTTGAATCTTGGATGATTCACAAAACATACGTGTGATTTCAGCTGTTAAATTTTCATGAACAATTAACAATTAATCATTGACATTCTTACTATGCACATTACACACGCACGCACACACGCACGCACGCACGCACGCACACACACACACACACACGCAGCGTTAACAGTCAAGGTTAAACAAATATAACTGGACTTTATTTGGGTTAAGAGTAGTGCAGCATGTTGGAAGTGAGCCTGAAATTCACACACACACACACACACACACACACACACACACACACACACACACACACACACACACACACACACACACACACACACACACACACACACACACACACACACACCTGTCAACGTTGGCATCAGTTCAGCCCTCTTTCCTGCAGTCTTTCCCTTCCTTCATCCTCTATCTTGGTGATCAGACCTTGTAGCAGGAACTCAAGGGACAGCTGGTGGGGCAGTGTGACCACCTGCACTGTGTGTGTGTGTGTGTGTGTGTGTGTGTGTGTGTGTGTGTGTGTGTGTGTGTGTGTCTGCATTTAAAATGTGTGGTTATGTACATGAGTGGTGTTGGGAGGGGGTACCTGCAGCGTTCTGGCCCAGTGTTTGCTAGGTGTGTGTGTGTGTGTGTGTGTGTGTGTGTGTGTGTGTGTGTGTGTGTGTGTGTGTGTGTGTGTGTGTGTGTGTGCGAGAGCACCTGTGCTGTCAGCAGGAACCTTCACGGTGTGAGCTGTTGTGTATCTACGGTTGCATTTTAAGCCCATAATAACAAGTATGTTCGACGTTTAAAAAAAACCCACACGATCAATAAAATTATAACAACAAAAGTGCCGATCGCTCAAATCCACTTGTCTTTTTATGAGAGCAGATTAAATTGGTGTTAAAAAAAAACTTCAGTAACGTCGAATCTGAACGCCTCTTCGACCTTTCAGAAACATCTTTCAGGTCTTTATTTCCAGACATTTCTTTGACTCTTGAATTTTAAAATGATTTAAATCAATTTCTTTATGATATCTAAAAGAAACACTTCAGAATTTAATGCGATCGCGAGAGACGAAAAGTGTTGAGGCTGACTCGTCTTTGGAAAAGTATCTGTCGTTTCTGTAAAGGAGTGGAATGACATCCTGCTCTTACAGCATGTAATACGGCTGCAGAACATCCTTAATCCCGACATTACACCTGTCAGATTACCAGGCCTGTTGCATCGCCGTTTGTTTCCCACTTAAAACATCCCAAAAAAATATTTAATTGTATGTTTAATTCCACTTCCTTTCATCTGCATGCATTTGTTTGTACGTGTGTGTGTTGCGTTCTTGTGTGTCTGCGTGAGAGAGAGGGAGAGAAAGGACTTCAAACGCAGTAGATTATTACTATGCATGCGTGGGCAGCGTGCATGTCTGAAGAATGAGTGTTTAAGACATTTGTGTACGCTTGTGCGTATCACCTTTAAAGTGTGTGTGTGTGTGTGTGTGTGTGTGTGTGTGTGTGTGTGTGTGTGTGTGTGTGTGTGTGTTCCCTGCAGGCCCGGCTCCCAGCTTATTCCCCTTATCCCAGTGTTTGGATATTAGGGATCCAATCAAAGCGGGGCTCCCCGCATCTCCAGGCCCTCTGAATGTGGAGTGACTCCCTGAGGAGGCGATGCTCCTCTTCATGCTGTCAGTCTCATTCACACACACACACACACACACACACACACACACACACACACACACACACACACACACACACACACACACACACACACACACACACACACACACACACACACACACACACACACACACACACACACACACGTTGGGTCAAGGCACTGCCATAATGTAGATGCATGCAGATTTACATTACAGGTTTTAAAAATGATCAACGGTTTTTGTCTTTTTTCACGCGCTTTCATCTCTAGCTGTGCAATGTGTGTGTGTGTGTGTGTGTGTGTGTGTGTGTGTGTGTGTGAGGTGCTGTGGCGTGTTTCCCCGGAGAACGCTCGCAGACAGGGAGGAGGAGAGGCGTCGTAAGGACGAGAGCGGAGGTGCAAAGGAGAGAGGAGGGGCGTGAAAAAAGCGACAAGAAAGAAAATGTTGGCTGCGATTTTAAAAAATGCACTTCAACTCACGACTTGTTCTGGATTCTGTCAGGTTTATTTTCCAGTCAGCAAATAATGGTGTTGAATCATGACATTAAACAGCTTATAAGAAGTTTAGTGATGTCAGGAGATGTTAATTCAACATCCTATCTGTTAAGACCTTCCATCATATCTCCACCATATCGCCCTGCATGCAGGTTCCATGTGTCTTAACAACGTATTCCTATGTTAACTCATCTCAAGTGTAGCTTATCTCAGTTGTAAATAGCGTATATTGCTTAATTTAGCTGCTGCTCCATCTGCGCTATCTACATTGATAGGAATGCTATTGTATTGTGCTTGCTGAAGCAATAGTAGTGGCGACATGTTTGTTGTTTATCAGCAGGGAGAAGTGCGGTCATCGTGAACTCGCAAACGCATTTTGGCAGTTTTTCAGAGCGCTGAACTTTGACTTGTTCGTAGTCTTGATAGCGCTGAGGGAGCGACTTGTGCAACCGACGAGGCGCTTTGTGGTTCTCTCTGCGGCCCTTTTGTGTGTCATTTCTCAGTTTTGATCTGTTGAGGTTTGCAGGCACAATCTTAAAAAAAGCAGTTACCAACAATTTAGGCAGGTAAATAATCTTCTTAATAATCTTACATGCATCTGCAAAAGACATAGGATCACGAGATTTGGGCAAGACGTACGTACACTACCAGCCATATAATTTGAGCTGTTCTTTGTAATCTTAAACTAAGATAACTGAGTAAATGTTTTGCTAATATTTGGCTCAGAAAGTAGTTGTAATTACTCGGTTTTCAGGACAGCTCACACAACGTTCAAACATCCCAGATACATAAATAAATAAATATAACTTGTTAACTTGGCTACATTCGGGTCCGGAGGCTGCACGGCTTGTCTTGTGAGAAATTCACCGATGAATATATTTGTAATATAATACTTGCATAATACCTGCGTGTGAGTAATTCTTCTGCAAACATCATAGAATAGTCATAAAACAGATTAAAACAGTTACTGGGGTAAACAGAAATGGGTGTAACTCGGTGGATCTGGAGGTCAACATGTCAAACACATCTTTCACACTTGACTGAAAAGGAGCCCTTTACGTTGATTCTGTGCTTAGTGTTCCAATGCTAACATTAGCAATTCATGCTAAGTTCTCAGTTATCCAGGTTATGGTTACCCAAAGCTGTTTGACTTTAACAAAGTTTCTTGAAGATGTTTCGCCTCTCATCCAAGAGGCTTCTTCAGTTCCGATGGTGGCTGGTCTTGTAATAAGCTGGAACAGGACCAGCCACCACCAGAACTGGGAGGCGAAACATCTTATAGAAACTTTCTTAAAGTCCAGCGGATTGATTTAAACAGCTTTGGGTTCATGCAAAGAGTTAAACTGGCCTATCTGCCACTCTCACTCTCTGTCTCTCCGTCTCTTTTACTTGACCTATATCTTTCCCCAATGTATTTCCATTTCCCAACCAACAGGTCAAGGCGGATGACCACCCTCCAGAGTCTGGGTCCTGCCCGGAGTTTCTTCCTCAATGAGGGAGGTTTCCCCCACCACCGTCGCTTATGCTTGCTCTGGAGGGCATTGTTGGCTTTCTATCTGTAAAGCGCTTTGAAATGTCTTCAGATATGATTCAGCGCTATATAAACAAAAGTTGATTGATTGATCGATTAATAGACTAATCTTATGTTTGCTAGCTTACAGACATGAAGACCATATATATTGTTATTTGTGTGTTTTGTGTATAATGTGTACCTTGAGTATTGTATGACGAAAACAGACATGTTTTAAGGCTGTATTCGTGTGTGTGTATATATATATATATATATATATATATATATATATACATACTGTATATACCTGTATATATATATATATAACAACGTCATGTTAGCTGCAGCAGCCGCATCGCTAAAGATCACAGCAACAATTTCAGATTTATAGAATGATTGAAAGTCAGGAAAATACCAACAGCAGGACCGTTTGTCCACGAGTTACTGGTGAGTTTCAAACCAGAACCTTTTCCATTTCTCGGTTTCCCTCCACAGAAATGCATTTGTTGCTAATTTGGGTGAATTGCTTCTTTGCAATTTAAAAAGATCACGACTCATTAAGCCGGTGACTCTTGATGAACTTAGCATTTCAGGCGTGTTCGCCGAAAGACAGGCTTCAGTTTTCTTGTGCATACGTAGGTAGTGAAGCGTTGTTTTTCGCATTCTCAGAGGGATGTCGGCCGGTTCACACCGGGTTGCGTTCGTCTTTGCTTGTCAGTGAACCAAAAGCCTGCAGCGCAATCCAAACAACTTTACAATGCTGCATTTAACTCAGTCCTTGGATGCCAACACTTATGTCGTATTTTAAAATAAGAAAACAGCTCATTTGTTGCTGTGTATCTTTAGCCAAAAATAACCAAGTAAAAATCTGTTTCACAGCGATTCCCCTTTGAGGCTGATTGCATTGAGTTCATTCCCTTCATTTAAGGGTTGTTTTTTTTTTAAATCCATCCACAAACAAAGAGGAAAAATGTTTCCTAAGAAAGGACATTATTATGGAGACAAACAAGCTCACAGGAGAGAATAGAGCAGCCTCATTTCTGCTCGGAAAATGTTTCAGTGAAATTAATCATTTAAATGGGAGCAAAAAGGAAATAGTGAAAAGAATAGCTGATGCTATATAAAATGAGATCGAGGCGTTCAGGTGAAGGTTCTATAGCCTTAGCATTAGAGACACCAGCGAGGTTTGGAAGGGAAATCTTTTTCTGTCCTTACAGAGAAGATGAATCTAAGGGGCGCAAACATTTACCCCATCTACCCCCAGCTGATCATATTCCCCAGCACACACACACACACACACACACACACACACACACACACACACACACACACACACACACACACACACACACACACACACACACACACACACACACACACACACACACACACACACACACACACACACACACACACACACACACGCACACAGTGTATTGTGTGACAGATTGGAACTCAATCCTAGCCTGCTGAGTTGGTGTGTGTGTGTGTATCTGTGTAAGTGTGTGTGTGTGTTGGTTTAAACACATTGGTGTTTATTTCTACTACTACTCATCTTTCTCTCTGTGAAACAGATAAAGTTTGTGAATCCAGATGGAGTTTGATCCCATTTGATCGATTTAAAGTCTCAGATAGATATCGATTTACGGGAGGATATTAACCTGTTGATAGAACTGACTTGAGTTTATTGGCGGTTGTAATCTTTTTTTATTTTATTTTTTAAAGCCGGTAACAACTTCCTGACTGACGTGGAAAAGTCGTGATTCTTCATCTCCAGTCTTATCAATATTTCTGATAGATATAAAATTTTTATTATTTTTTTTAAATAGCATTTTTCTTATTCACAGTGAAATAATGTCGATCTGGTGACGATGTGTTTGTAGCCGTTGTGTTTTTCGGAATGCCGTGTGATTAACAACCGGTCAACACGTTCTCTTATTTTCTAGCTCCCCTTACATTTACGCGTCGCCTCTGTTTTAGCATAGCAGATTGAATGTTTGCACCTTCAGATAAACTTGTGAACACTAACACATGATGTGGTTTTACATGCAGCTCATATGTACATGAGCAAAGTTGGCAAACAGCGTATATAAAGATCCTTCCTGCAAACTTTTCACAACTTTTTTTCCCCTCTCCGTTTTTTAACTGAGAAAGTATATTTTCACAGTTTACAAGTCACGCGTGTTGACTTTGCTAATCAAGCCGTCATTTGACAGTAATGCTGCAGATACACAGTCTTCAGCATTTTAAGTCTCTGTGTAAAGAGAACGTCGGTATTCGTGTCTTTAGTTATCAGTATTTCCATCGATGTTTGTGTCGTTTCTTGTCCAGGTTTCACCTCCATGCACTTTGTGTTTGTGTGTTTGTTGAGTGTGTGTGTGTGTGTGTGTGTGCGTGTGTGTGTGTGTGTGTGTGTGTGTGTGTGTGTGTGTGTGTGTGTGTGTGTGTGTGTGTGTGTGTGTGTGTGTGTCAATTGTGTGCAATCAAGAAAATTGTGCTTTAGCATCCGTTTCTGTCCCCGGGGCCTTGTTGTTACATGATCAACTGACCTGATTTGGTGTTGTTTCAGGGTTCAGTTTAAGCTCAGCTCCACCCAGTGACCTTGGGACATGTCTTTGTTGCTATGGTAACAGCCTCCAGGGTACTGTAAACGAGAGGAGTGCATCGGAGGACTGCATGTAGCATTTATCTCACAACTCGCCACATTTACTTTTTCTGTATCACGTTGATGAAGTTCCACACCGAGCTGACAGGCGGGGCAACAGTCTTCTTTCGCCAGACTTCTTTAGGCGGGTAGATAAAAAGATTTGGTGCTATTTATGTACTTAATTTATGCAAAGATTTTCTTCCACTACATGAAATTATTACATTTGTACATTTTGGCTCCTTCAAACTGTTACGTCGCAGAAGAAAAACAGTGTTTTGGACCCAGTAGTGAAGCTCAGACACGCGAGTAGGTTTAGACAAGCACTAGACAGGTGGTTTCGGGTGGTGGTGCGGGGCGGTTGGTGGCTGAGGTAGTCCGTGGCGTGCGAAAATGCTGAATCAAGGCATGTGGCGAGGCGAGCAGACTGGAGGCAGCAGATGTCGAGCTTACAGGCAGAATTCAACCCGAGATCTGAAGAGAAAGGAGAAAATGAAGTGGAGATAAAACACAGGAGATCAAGCGTCCGACTCCGAAACGACCGCTGAGGCTGGAGGAACGATCTACCTGAGAGTGGGAGGGCGAGGTCGGGGTGTCAGCAAAGAAGTTTCACCACCAGATTCTGAAGTTTACTAAATATCTTACCACCAGAAAGTGAGCAGGTCATACGGAGGGTTGGGAAGAAACCGGAGGGTTGGGAAGACCTTCAAGCCATGAAGCAACAACACCAAAAAAAAAAAACTAAAAAAGTGATGGAACAAAAAAGTGGAGCACACACGCCGCAAAGCAGTGGCTCATGGGAGTAAACAAAGCGTAGTTACCATGCCGATAGGGTGTTTTGTGTGTATACATAGCTCGTGTTTATTCTGGGAGGAGAAAGAGAGAAATGATACCGACAGTCTAGGAAGTAGCAGCTCCTGAATGAACGGCTTTGAATCTGTTTTAAAAATACGAGCATCTCTCTAGATTTTTTTGGTCGAATCGGTATCAGCTGGTTTAATTTATTAGTCGGCTGCGTATCAATTCATGTCCCAATCAAACTCACAGCCCTCTAGCCATAATCGAACCAGATAGAGATAGATAGAGGGATCTGTAGCGGTCCCTGAAGTTTAGTTAGCTGTCTAACAAATTGTGGATGCAAGAATTTTAAGCGAGGAAGGGAAGAGAAAATGAGTTTCTATGGATGTGAAGTCAAAGAGTAAGTCAGATTTTCTCTGTGCTGATGACACCGTCGTTTGTCTGTAGGGACAGACGGTACAGGCGCCCAGGACGCTACCTTCCCATTGGTGCAGAGATCCGGACTACAAACCAGGAACTGCAGCTCCAGTTGGTTCTCAGCTCTCGACCACACTGCTCAGCTAGCCCCGCCCCCTCTGCTCAGGTAGGATGGAAACCAGGAAGTAAATACGTAAAAATTGGAATTAAATGACCGGATTTACATCATGACAGGGTGTTGATTGGTGGTTTTTGGGTTATTCTTGTCGTCGGTTTCTGCAACATGCTGGCTTACGTTCAGCTGAACGGGACCTGTTGCTTGGATTCAGGTCAAACACCGATGTGTGGCAGATGTAGGGTGTTTAAAAAATGTCTTCCTCTGTCAAGCAGTGGTAAAGATTCCCCCACATCCAGACGATATCGGAACCAGAATGTACATAATCTCCACAAAAAGATTCATTTCTTTTGTGAACGCTGACGCTAAATTGGAGACGGGGGGAAAAACAAACACGAAATATTTACTCTTGATGTTCTTTGGTTCCGTCTGAGCCCCAGTCCTCCTCCTTCCTCCTCATCCTCCTCTCTCTTTTTTTTCCCCAGTCCTCTGATTTGTCTTGAGATTATAGTCTTTGCTCTGATTCTTTTGACTCACATCTCTGGACTCGACCATTCGGCCGGCTCCTCCTCTCTTCCCTCCTCGTCGGCCGGATCTATTGAAACTCCTCCGTCGGTCCTTTATCTCCTCCTCCCCAGCTGTGTGCTGGAGCTCCATTCTCTCCTACGATGGAGAAGGAAATGAATAGAAAGGCTTACAGTGAGAACAGCGAGGGAGGCCAATCCCTGATGTCATTGAACGCTGAATCGAACTCTCTCTCTGAGACGTTTCCTGCGACCAATCCAACTCAAACACATCCAGAAGTTTAATTAGTTGTAAAGCAGAATATTTGTTCATCACCCCTCAGCAATATTCGCTCCTGGTGGATACACCAAGAGCATCGTTAGATTTTGCTGTGGGGTACTTCAGTGTGCTCGGGGACTTGTTTCATAACTATAGAATTTGTTTTGAAGTGCAGGGTAATTAGTTTAGTACTTTTTTTAAAGAGTAGAAGCAAAGAGTAAAGTGAGTCCAGCGAAAGTGGAAAACTAAATGCATAAAGAAGACACAGCAAGAAATGAATAACATTTTAAAAAAGTGCTCAATATGTCGTCTAAGAAGTTGATTTTTTTTTCTTTTCCGTCCATTCGTTTTTTTTCGCTCTTTGCCTCATCGTCCTTTCTTATCAAATCATTTTAGTCGTTTTTACTCCCCGCGTCTTTCGCTGTCTCTCTTTTGGAAAATCGGTAGTCGACAGTTTGCCTCTCTCGGAACAGAACGCCTCAGAAACGAGCAGATGGAGCGATGACAGTCTAGAGGATCGAACAATTACGCAGAGCGGCAAAGTCATGGTGATCAACACATGTCAGAAAATAGCTGTTAATGGGAAGGGGAGGGGGGGGTGTGGGGGTACGTATTGACTGCCAGTCATCAGTACACGGACGGATCCGTTTTTGTCTCGCCGTCTGTTGAAGATGAAGTCAGAATTGTGACCCCTTGGGTTTGACGTGTGATCTTGGGGGGGGGGGGGGTTATCCCACGTCGGCTTTTATTACCACACAGCTGACATTTTACAAATTTTGCAGATTTTGTTTGGGGTTTAGTTTCATCGTTGCAGGACAAAGACTGTGGTTTACTGTTGTGAGGAAGTCTGTCAACTTTATATGAATGTTTCCACAGATTGATTTTTCTTTCATTGGGAGCTGAAACGACTCCCACCCACTCTCTCTCTCTCTTGGTTAGACTCCACGCAGCCTGCAGCCGCCGCTAGCAGTCGTCTCACAGATGTCAAACAGTCAGTTAACCCGACCGTGTTCTCTAGTAGAGCTTCAGAGGAGCCTCGACACGTCCAGCCGTGAAAGCAAAGATCAGCGTGAAGGCGTCGGAGTCCTTTCCTGGTGTTTGTTGTTAAGATTAGGATTGGGTTTTGAGGGGGTTAGGATTAAGGTTAGGTGTTAGGGGTGAGAGTTCAGGAAGTAGAGATTTGTGGTTTTGGTTTAAAGGTTAGAGGTTAAATTTTGGGGAATGGTTAAAGTTAGGAGTTAAACAGGAGTAAAACCATAGCAGGATTAAGTGAAAAAAGTTACAGATACAGTTTGTGTGTGTATTTAAAAAAAACCTACATATATACATAAACACACACACACACACACACACACACATATATATATATATATATATATACAGTATATGTTATTCATTCTGTGACATTTCCACTTTTAAAATAACTAAAATCATTTTAATTAGAAATTATTCCTGCCTGGTCGAAAAAACCAACAACCCCAAACCCTTCTAAATTATGGGAAAAAAAAAATCTTTATCAACTAATTGACATGCATATTTCCCCTTTGCATAATTAATTACATGTAAATTACGGGGGGGAAAAAAGATAAAATATGAAAAGAAACGCAAAGTCAGGAGCACATGCGCTCCGTTTTTACTCCACGAACGAGAGGGAGATCCGGCAGCAGGAAGGCAGGTAGATCCACCTCACCTTTATAACACACATGAGCATTTAGCAGCTAACTCAAAGGGGATCGGCATTGACAGTAAAGAAGTGTCTGCATTGTGACATTATTGTGAAATTCCTGTGCAAAAGGACAGGAATTGCACAGACGGCTGGAAAGAGTAAACATAGTAGAATTATTATCTTAAAATAAAGGCGCTTCTATCCAAATAAGGCGCTCGCCACCGACAGGAAAAAGGAAATGAAATAAATCCAGACACATTCAGGGGTGTCTGTTGTTCTTCTTCTTCTTCCTGCCTCGTCTTTTTTTCCCAGCCGAGGTCCTCCCCCCAGCGTCGCGTTTTGTCTCCCTGTTTGACCGGCACGCCACCCGTCTCCACAAACACGCTCTTCTGAACACGAACACACTTTGGCTCACTATGCACACTCATCAGTTACTTAATTGCTCCGCCTGATGTCACTGAGTTCGTCCAAACAATTTCGGCAAAGTTGAAAAGAGAAGCGCCGGGGAGGAAAGAGCTGAATTAAAGGAGACATATTCTCTTAGCCGAGGAGCTGAGACTGTCTGCTTCGGCAACACAAAGACGCGCTGCTGAAAAGGCTGATAACATCCCATCGCCTTTGTGAAGACATTCATCAGCTTTTTTTTCCTTGAAAGTCTGAGTCCTGAGTGGCTGAGAGCAGACACAAGGCCAGGACGCGACACGTTAAAACGCTTCGTGTAGGACGCCAACGCAGTTTATTGAAACTTATTATTTCCTGAATTGGATTTAATGTCAAATACTGCAAATAATACACATATTTTATCAGTTTTGGGGTTTTTTGGGGGTTTTTTTTGGTGTCAGTAGATGTTTTATTTTGAAGGTTCAGCTTCAGATGTTTGGTTTTTTTTGTGATGCTTTTTCCCGTTCTGTTTTTTTTTTTTTAATCCTGTAGTTTCTTCTGCCCCTCATTAACCTCCTGGGTTTTTATTTTTTTGGATTTCTTTTTCACTTCTTCTTCATTCTCTGCTCAGTTTCTCTTTTTCTCTCCTCCTTTCTCAGGAATTTTCCCTCAGCCTACTTCCTCTTTCGCATCCCTGTACAGTATTTGTACTGGGATGTGAAAGTTCTGCTTTTCATCAAATATTTCATCAAATATTTTTTGTTAATATCTGCCTCTGCTCCTCTTCCAAACATCAGATTAGCGGTAAAAGATTCATTCTGGAGAGATAGAACAGGAAATTCCTGGGATGACTCTAAACTTCTTCCTTATTCCTCTGCAAAACATAATGAATTGAAGCTGCTTTAAACTTCTTCTACAGGTCTTTATGTTCTTTACAGTTGTCGGCTGTTTACAAAGGAGTGATATTGAAATCAGGCCTAATAACCAGACGAGCAGGAGGTGCGGGGGCTTCCCCCACAGGAGCTAATCAGTATGTGTTTGTCTGCGCGGCTCAACCCCTGCATCCTGATAAACATCAGTGTGTGTCTTTGGAACACGTCTGATATGCTGCACACCTTCATGCATAGGTGTCTGCATCTGTGTGTGTGTGTGTGTGTGTGTGACATGTCAGAGTCGTTTATGCACGTGTGAAACGTGGTGTGTGTGTGTGTGTGTGTGTGTGTGTGTGTGTGTGTGTGTGTGTGTGTGTGTGTGTGTGTGTGTGTGTGTGTGTGTATGTGTGGCTGTGAGGTATCGACTGGAATGCAGCCATCAGCATGGAAAAACATGTTACTGTAGGACGTCGCTAATGAAGCATACATGTGCTGGAACACTGTGTGTTTATAAGCATGTGTGTGTGTGTGTGTGTGTGAGGGTGGGATAGAGGGTATGTGAGTTGCTTTGTCTCTTTGTGACTTAATATATCTAAGCTTTTACTTTAAGTTCATATTTCAAAGGTTGTTAAAGTGGCTGTTTTAATAACCGAAGGACGTGTGTGTGTTTGCGCATACTGTACGTGTGTGTGTGTGTGTGTGTGTAATCCTACACGGTGTGTGTGCCTTTATTCACACACACTGCTCTCCTGCGTTTGGTGTGATTAATCCACTCTTCTGGAGCCACTTTGGTGTCTTTTCTTCTGGCTTCTCTCTGGCTTCTCTCCTGCTTTACGGCACTAAGCAATAAGTAATGATGACTGACATCATGTCTGGTTCGGCTATAGAGCCCAACTAATTGGCCGGAGCAATCTGATTGCATTAGATGTTATTCCTTCAGAGTATTCCCTGTCCTCTCCCTGCCCACGCTCTGTAAGAGATCCCTTATTGTTTGCACGGAGCAACATTTTTGCTCTTTCGCCTCGGCTTTGTAAGAATTTTCCAGTTGATTTGCCGAGCAAAATTGTGATTATTTGACACTTTTGGTGAAATTTAAAAAAAAAAAAATTAAATTTAAATTAAATGAAAAAAAAAATGAAAAAAAATCAGTGCTTATTTAAAGGCGCCATCACTGTCAAGGTTCGACTTGTATTGTTAATTGCTCCTATTGAAAATGTGCGTCGTAGGATTGCCTTGAAGGATATAACAAGCGCGGTGGGGGTGATAATAAACGACTGGAATGTCTTTGGTTATTGTGTGGGTGCTCTGGGTGCTCATGTGAAAGCAATAAAGGTTGAAAAATGAAGTTGCGCTTTAGATTTACCGACGGCCCGCTGAGGATGTTTCCTCCTCTCGTCTCTCTGTTCTCGCTCGTCTTCTTCCTTTCAGAGCCGCCGCTCTAAGTGCCACCTTTTCAAGAGGGCTAAAATGATTATAGTAATGGATGCACCCCACTCCAACTTTTTCTCTTGCTTCTCCTTCGCAGTCACTACTCTGTACATTAAGTTCTGTGCATTAGTGCGGCCCCGGGAATGCCCTCGCTCTCAGAGGCTTAATGCAATCACACCTCCGCTAAGAGCGCAGAGAGGATGAGGAGGAGAGGTGAGGAAGGACAGGAGGAGACGGAGGAGAACTGGTGGGTGGAGGCTGGCAGCAGTGATTCCATCAGAGAGGATGTTTACCTGGAGGCCGGGATGGGGGGGGTTATGCAAATGAGATGAAGGTCCTCCTGTCAGGATCGGGATCTGTGGACTTTCCTCCATATGTTACTTTACTAGGTTTTAAACTAACTAGTTTTTGAACTAACTAGGCTTTTAAATTAACTAGGTTTTGTAATAACTATCTAAATAGGTCTTAAACTAACTAGATTTTTAAATTAACTAGGTTTTGTAATAACTATCTAACTAGGTCTTAAACTAACTAGATTTTTAAATTAACAAGGTTTTGTAATGACCAACTAAATAGGTCTTAAACTAACGAGATTTTGTAATAACTAACTAGATTTTTAAATTAACTAGGTTTTGTAATAACTAACTAGATTTTTAAATTAACTAGGTTTTGTAATAACTAAATAGGTCTTAAACTAACTGTTGTCTGAATTAACTAACTACTAACTAACTAACTAACCCATTAGGTTTTGAACAAGTTAGGCTCTGAACTAACTAGGTTTTGAATTATTATTTAACATAAACATCGTATTTATATTTATGTTATTATTTTATTATTATTTATGTTTATTGTTTATGTTTACACTGTTTACGTTTACACTCCATGTTTTACACCTGTCCTGCTTCATGTGCTTTCAATCGCCCCTTTGGGGACTAATAAAGTTTTCTGAATTTGAATTGAATTTGGATTGGTACAATCATGGATGCTACAATTTATTTAGCGGAAGGCCAAATTTTTAATGGATTTTCACTTTCATCGATCACATGAAACCAGATTTAACCAAAAAGAACTCGTATGACATCAAGGCGCTGAAGGACTTTTCTGTTTCTACGAAGCGACTCCCCTCCAGAAGCGACCAGCCCCTCTTATTTTTTACAGATCATGTGCCTGGATGTTCTGAAATAGTCTGATGACGAACATTTTTCCCAGGAGGAGCTCAGTTCAGCAGCTTCAGCTGTTCCTCAGATGAATGGGGATGGCCTTTGTGGAGCTCAGGAAGTCCTTACTCTGAGAGTTACAGCGACTTTATTGCTTTTACTACCGGGGTTTGGTGATAAAGCGCCGCCCCTGTGACCACACAGGCTCTCCACGCTCCCGCCGCTCGCCGTACATCACCGCCTCTCTGAGTTAAGGTGATATCTTTTCGTCTGTTTTAACTTTAGTTCTCATTATTCCTCATTTCTTCATCTTTCTGGGAAGGAATCAGCGCACTTCTTTTCACCATGAGATGAATCACATGTTGGGATTCAGGTTTCCACATGAAAAATACATACCATAATACTTTTAATGCACATTATATGCATGAGGCCCTTTGCCCGTGCGTCTGCAGCGCTGATGAACGATCTCCTACCCGTTTCCCCCGTACGCCGTCCACTTCAGCTCCTCTGCTCCATCCTTTTATGTGTGGAGAGGTGTGGGCTGAAAGCTATTGAGCTAAACTAGTTTGCTTTCACTCGGGGGAGCGGACAGAGCTGGGGGGCTAATGGTGAGGGCCTGTGGTTTCCTGGATGGTGTAACAATGGCAGATAGGCTCTGGTTGAGCCACTTTAATGGAAGAGTTGGGCAGATCAGTTTTATTGTTCTGCACAAAAGATCTCCCGATCATTGATGTTTGTCGGGCTGGATTCCCCAGACGATGGCAAGAGCTGCCACAAAAGAACAGTTTGGGATGGGAGATTTCATCTGATTTTGGTTTGACCTTTGACCTCAGCCAGCCAATCCCTCATCTGCTGCAGGATGCGGCGACGCTCCGGGTTCTGTTGAGTGGCAGGAGAACGAAGGGTCTCCTCGCCGTGACTCCAGACTAACCTCTGAGCTGATGCAAGGCACCAGTGTGTGTGTGTGTGTGTGTGTGTGTGTGTGCGCGTGTGTGCGTGCATGCGTGTGTGTGTGCGTGTGTGCGTGCTCGCATGTGGAGGCGTGCAAGTGTGCTTGACAGCAAGGATTACATAACAGAGATGCCTGCTGCTGCAGGTCACTGAATGACAGGAGCTCACACACACACACACACACACACACACACACACACACACACACACACACACACACACACACACACACACACACACACACACCTCCTGTCTCATCTTGTGATGCAGTCTGATTAGCTTTATGTGATGAACAGCAGGCGTTTGTTTACCTGCTCGTGTCCTCGTGTGGCATTTCGGAGCGAATCTGCACAATTCATGGACGGCGTGGAGCGTGCATCACAACGGGTGTCGGCAAACATGTCAACAATTAGGACCCTCCCCTTTTTTGTTTGTCTGTTTGTTTGTTTACTCAAACAAACAGACAAACACCCACAGTCTGAAACCCGCATCCCCTGTTGCAAAGTAGAGACACACCAGTCCCACCTTGAGCTGTGGGTGGTGTAAAGGAGGGACACACACACACACACACACACACACACACACACACACACACACACACAGTTATTTTTAGTCTGTCAGTAGTGGTGACATGAAACACAAACAGATGAAACGATGCTCCTCGTCCCGTTCGCCTCTCTTCCCACTCCACTCCACCCCCCCACCCCCCCCACCCCCCCTCAGGGTGATGAATGGTACTCCTCCCCACATGTGTGAAAGTCACAACCACACACACTCCTCAGCACAGACACACACACGCACCATCATCGTATGATGATGATGATGATGATGAGGGGGGGTGATGATTCCATTCTAAGTGAAACAAGAGTGTGAATTATTCAGACTTCTGTCCTCTTCCTCCCTCCTCCCCCTCTTTAGACTGAGCTTCTTTTTTTCACTGATTAAAAGTTGATTTTTGTCCCTCTGACTCTCCATACCCCCCCCCCCATATCCCTGGTCTGAGCTGGTTTTTCCCTCCCGTCTCAAGTTCTGCAACCTAAATTCTTATCTAGACAAATTGAATCCAGAGCAGCTCCATATTTCTAGCTTTCTCATGCCTCCTCTTCTCTCCCTCCGTCACCCCCCCCCTCCCTCTTTGGGATCGCTTGCAGATTTGTTCCCATAACCTTTTCGGACCCGTGTGTTCTCATCTCTGTGTGGGTCATCGAGCGAGGGTTGCGTGCACAGACGCACACGTTTTGCGTTACAACTGACCCCCAGGGATGTGTGTCACTATTTCCTGTTTGGAAAGGGGAAGTCAAAGGGGGGGGGGGTGAAATATGATGTAACACCAGTGGTCTTCCTGTGTGCTCCTCACACGTTTGAATGTTCCGTGCTTTTTTACGCTGACATGTACGAAGCTACGTTTAACCAGCGGTCCTGTTTCTTTTCTTTTTTTTTTATTTTTTATTTTTATCCCAAATTAAAAAGCTTTGAATTTCAAATTGGAAAATTTAATTTCGCAATGTTTAAAAAATGCCTTATCTTCAATGAAACATGTGAAATAAGTTTTATGAATTTGAACTCGATATTCAGAGTCTGTTTGTAAATTCACTTCAATTCTTTTTTGTCCTTTATTGCTTTAATCTCTATTTTCAGATTACAATCCCAGACCTCACTCTAAACTGTTGCTGTACGTTTTAACATGTTAATTTTTTTTTTTCTTCTTTTTTTTTCGTCAAGAAATACAAAATGTTTCCTGTTTTGCCATCTGTGCGTTTTACACAACAAGTTTTCGGTACTTCTGCAAATGTAAATCGATAAAAACCTTCGGTGGTTTGCATGTAAAGCTATTCGGTCTTCCTACCACTAGTTGGCGGTAGTGGTTTCAGTCTGGTCAGACTTCTCTGATGATCTGGTTCCCATTTTGTTTCTTTCACCTGCATTGGGGAATGAGGGTGTGACATCCAAAGTAGAATCTGGATTCACACCTGCTCCCAAACTTTGTGCTGTTTCTCCAGTTTCCTGTCTGGAAATCAAGGTGTGATAGGCGCTTCTGAGATTCTGAACAAGTCCAGCGTTGTTGATCTTTTGTTCTTCATCATTCAGGAGGAATAAAAAAATAAAAAAATAATTGTAATTCATTCTGCTGATTTTAAAACGCTTTGTCTGCAGCTGACACAGTCGGTCAAGGCCGTCCTGAAGTTAAATCGTGACGCGGCTGCAGAATAACCCCTCGTTCAGCTCTCTTTTTAGAGATCTAAAACGGAACAAACCTGTATAAAAACGAACGACAAGAATCCCCCTCTATACAGTCGTACATTCAGGAACGATTTATGAGTTAGGTGATGGCTGCGAGAGAAAAAAACCTGAGATTCACTGTTACGACATGCAGGATGTGAGCTCCAGTGACTTCCTCTTGAGGTGTGAAGTCATCTGCTAAAAACAGAAGCCATGTAGCACCCCGCCTGCTGCGTGGATCTTACACGTTCACCTTAAGACGAGAACACACGCTCATGTGCATGTGTGTGTGTGTGTGTGTGTGTGCACAAAAGATGCTTCATGCAAGCATCACAAGCTAACAGTAGTGACTTTTATTTCGGCGCTTTGCACCCTCGAACTTCTCGCCGCTTGTTCTGCCATATGGTGGCGTCGCGACAGCGTTCCATCGCGCTGTGAAGAAGTAATCCTGGTTCCTTTAAATAGACTGGAAAGCGATGCTTTTCCTCCCCATAGCAACAGTTGAGACCCGACAGAAGGGATTTTCTTCCCATGTTATTTACTGTGTGTGTTAGTTTATTTGCAGACAAAGACTTTCTTTCCATCTTTGTGGAAACCCCGCGTCCGAGTCTTCGGCTCCCCGCTAAGTCGGATAATAAAGACTTCACTCAAGCCCCCACCCAGAAGACGTCATCGCATGTGTGTGATGAAGAACCCTCTGTGTGCATACACACACACACACACACACACACACACACACACACACACACACACACACACACACACGACTGTCAGCGCATGTGATTCTGCAGTAAAGCAAAGCCAAACGCACTCAGTTACCTCCGTCTCATCCGTTATGTACCTGAACCCAGGAACCGGCTCTATTTGTAGCTCCAGGGAATGGACACACACACACACACACACACACACACACACACACACACACACACACACACACACACACACAGTCACATTAGTGCATGCACAAATACAAACACAAACAGTGTGTAGTGTCAGGCACAGCAGGGGTTGCATCTCTCCAGATGGCGGGAGCCGCCCACACGCTGCCAGTTGTTATACAATATGCATTGTATAACAGCAGAGAGCAACAGCCCCCCCACCCCACCCCTGCCCCCCCCCACACCCCACCCCCCCATAGTGCACGGGGAAGAGACGCGAACACACATCCAGCCGTCCACCGGCTGATACAGATGCTAAAGAGCTTCATTAGCCACCCAGCTAACCGGCCTGTTAGCCGACAATCACAGCAATGAAGGGGTGGGGAGTGGGGAGTCAGGGGGGGTCGAAAGAAGGCATGTAGTCATCCTGGAAGGTTTCATCCTGGGGGGGCGTGAGTCACTCTGTAGCCTGTCCTGCAGCTGGACAGTGAGTCAAGGAAACCAGACGGTTCAGATGTCCGTGCGGTGAATCAGTCGATCCGTCTGACACACACACACACACACACACACACACACACACACACACACACACACACACACACACACACACACACACACACACACACACACACACACCTCCCATCACGCCGCGCTCTGGTGAACACGTGTTTGCAGTTTAATAGTGGATCTCTGGTAGTACAACTGCCTTTCTGTTAGTCAGCAAACATTTCAACCAGGTATTAACAGCAGGGGTGTGTGTGTGTGTGTGTGTGGGGGGGGGCTGGTTAGGGATGCATGAAGTCTTCTAGACTTTAACCAGAAACCAAACGCCTCAGGTTCAACCTGGGAGGGGCTTCCTTTGGATATTCAGGACTGTCCCGCACAGATCCAAAGTTCTGATGCAAATTCTGATCCGTCTGCTGGTTGTAAACAAAAAGAAAGAAGACTTTCTCTCCCCGACAAGCTTCTTCTGTCCCTCCTCCCTTTTCTCCTTCCTTATTCTACCCCCCCTCCCCCCTCGTCTCCTCTTCTCCTTCCTTTAAGCATTAAAGCAGCCGTATTGAAAAGGTATTATAAAAGCTCTTAAAGAGTCAACCAGGATGCCCCTCCATTCACTTCATTACAGCACACACACACACACACACACACACACTCATCTTCTGTGTGTGTGTGTGTGTGTGTGTGTGTGTGTGTGTGTGTGTGTGTTTCTCCTTGCACTATAAGTCTGAATGACGGCGCTGTCAGCTTTATTATCACACTGTTTGCTCTCAGACGGCGTCTGAGCCGGAGTGTAGACTTTTACGACTGTGAAAAAAAACCACCGAGTGACAGACGCTGAGGGAAGTCAAGGGTGGGTGGGAGGTGCACCTGGGGGGGGGGGTGGTGAAGGTGACCCATCTGATGGGGGTGGGGGGAGGTTAAACTGACTAGATCAGATGTTTGTGGTGTTTTATAATCTGTTTACGACAACAAATCAAAGCAACGGTGTCGTTTTTTGAAAGCAAAAGGGGGGGGGTGGTTGTTAAAGAAAGAAGAGAGAACAGAGAGGGGCGTGAAAGAAAAACGGTTTTACGGGGCCTGGGGGAGGCGTTGGCTTTCATATAGGGGGAACAGAGACTGCGTAGGTGTACATTATGTTTATGAACTCCATAAAATATCCTCTCTGTTCCAGCAGAGAGATCTCACACACACACACACACACACACACACACACACACACACACACACACACACACTGCCACAGCCATAGTAATGATGTCATCCCTTCCCTCACACACACACACACACACACACACACATCCTGGCTGTACACATTAGTGTATTTCAGCGCGATCACACAGCATCTTTTGATAAACAGGTGATTAACATCATCTCCACTGAAAGGATTCTCAAGGCCGCCCTTATAAACCGAGTCGCTCAGACAGGAAGCGACCGGAGGTGAGGAATAATGGCGAATACGATCCGGCGTGCGCGCAGACTCATTTACCGTACGGCCTTGTGGCGGCGGCGCTTTTGATTCGTGAAAGAAAAAGCAGCACAAACACGATTTGATTCGGGGCTGACGTTGGAGCTGATAAGAGCTTTGCTGTTTTTTTTTCCTTCCCCTTCACGACATCCGCCGAGGCTTTTATGTCTGCTGGATAAATATTTTACTATTATTATAAAAGTGTGTCTGAAATGTGAAATCCCCCCCACCACCACCACCACCACCACCACCACCACCCCGCCCCCGGAGAGGCAGACAAATTCTCACACAAAGGACACAAAAACATCGTTGGAATTGAAGACTTGAATGAAGCGTCAGCGCCACTTCATTCGTCCACAGGGGGGCAGCGATGAGTCACATATTTTTATTTAAATTAGCAGCGACAGGGGAGTTAGTGGGAATAAACCCAGTGAATAAAAAAGGTGCAAAGTGTTTTTCTGTGCTTGTATTAAATAAGTAGCATCTGGATGGAGACGTGGGTTTCTTCTTCATTCTTCGTAAATGTTTAACTCGTTTGGCTACAGCGCCCCCCGTCTGTTACTGGTGGTTCTACTCTGTTCCCTCCATACCCTGCCTTTAGCATTTGAGGTGTTTAGGTGTTGCGTTCACTGGCATGTGACACTTTTTTTTTCGTGTTTTTGTTTGTTTTCAATTATGTGTGTGTGTGTGTGTGTGTGTTGTTTGGAAGAAAATCTTATGACACGTGTGATGAAAGACAATTTCAAAATCGGTTAGAGTTTCAAAACAGCTCTGGTTTGACACGTGAACACTCCATAGAGTCATTATAACGTTATTATGAACACCGGTTTTTTGTTTTCTTAATTCTACGGCAAGTCAGAAGGTCTAAAAAGCACGATTGCTGCTTAAACAGAGTGGGGTCATATTCAGTTGGTTGATTAATTACCTTCCATGACAAGACAAACTGTATGCAAAGAAGAATAAAATGCATATTTATGATTTGTCTTGGAGCGCTAACTGTTTTTTACAGCTACACCTGAATGCATCACACATCCACTTTTGCACCTTTTGAAACCCAACGCGACTGAACGCCTCTCTACTGTCAGGTGTTGTCATACGTTCGCTCCAGAATCAACCAGCATGACTGCTCTTATGCAAATCTGTGTGTGAGAATGCATGTATGTGTGTGTGTGTGTGTGTGTGTGTGTCTACTCACAGTTCGAGTCCTAAAAAAAAAAGGTTAGAAATAAGAGCGGCTGCTGAGAAGAATCCACACTCAGAGGAATATCACACCCGTTAGTGCATCTGTGTGTGTCGGTGTGTGTTCAGCATCAGCTGCAGTGTGACTGGAGTCTGTGGGATTTCAGTAAGTTGTAAAACTAACACCTTATTTGTTAATTCTGACTTCTTTTTGTGCCTAATATCTTTTTTTTTCTCTTTCGGATGTGCTTTTTATTTTAAAAACATACTTTTACTGGATAATTCATCTGAGCCTGTGGCAGAGAGGTTTATTCCCTTACTGTTGCCTTTTGTTTTTATTTAAATAGATTTATGCGCCGGAGACCTAGGTAGAAAACATCCAGAAAATATGAAACAACCTCGGAACGAAGCGCAGAAAAGTCATGGTTGGAGCAGCGCGACCCCGTCAATGACGTGCTATTATTCCTTCAACGCTCTGTCAGTTAACAAATGGAGCACCGACGTGAGCGGTAAAACATCCTCCGAGTGGCCATTTGACAGGAGTGGGTGGTTTTTTTTTTGTTGTTGTTTTTTTTGCAACGTGCAAGGCGCCACACATGAGTAAACCGACTCGTGTTGTTGCAGCGAAACGTTCAAACCTGCAAGTGTAAAGGAGAGGAGGATGAGGGAGAGGAGAGGAGGAAGGTTCAATGAGGGAGAGGAAGACACGCTAGAGTGAGGAAGGAGGTGAGGTGATTCCTGAGGAGACAAAGGAGTAAATGTGGGTGATAAAAGAAAAGAAAACGGCACAAATGAATGCATGCGAGAGTATTATTTCTCTAGAATGCGTCGCCGCGGTAACAACGGCTGCAAATAATGAGTCCAACTTTATCAGCCGTGTGGATTGGTGGGTAAAATGGACCTTTCACGTCTGCTCCTAACAGGGTGTTGAATTCAAACGCACCCTTTGTCGACTGTGTTTTTATCGCACCGCTTTCATTTCCATTAGAAATAATCTAATTCTAAGACACTCGCAACCCCTCCGGTGTGTGTGTGTGTGTGTGTGTGTGTGTGTGTGTGTGTTTTACAAGAAAACTGAGTCCCGATGCCTGCACTGACAGTACGATGATGTCTGACTCCCTCTGCTTCTTTAATGAATAAAAAAAAAGTAGAACTTGCGACGCATGAATTTGCATTAAATGAAATCTTCTGTAGGATGAAGTCGGTTGTGTTTCTTGCAGCTGCGAGAGGTTTTTTTTAATTTATGAGCCTGAGATCGTGGAGCTGTGATAACGTTACACACCGATTCGACCGGCGCTCTGCAGCTGTTTCTGTCATGTCTTTAATACATTTTGTCTAATTTCTTCCTGTTTCCTATTTATGTCATCTGTTATTTTCTCCTTCTTAGTCAGCCTCTTTCCCTTCCTTCATCTGTCAGTCTGAGTTTCTAGGGTGTTATTACTGCGGTTCAGAGGAGGGGAGCGCTCAGCTTTACTCCCACTGGAGTGTACTAGTGTGTGTGTGTGTGTGTGTGTGTGTGTGTGTGTCCCACCAGTGTTGTAGCAGCGTCTCAGGAGTGTTGCATTAGTCTTTGAACATCTCAGAATGGAAAAGAGACGCAGAGACACAAGTTCCCTTTGCTTTGCCTCAACTTCCTCGTTTCTTCTTCTTCTCTTTTATTCATTCTCCCTGGTATCACCCCTCCCCCCCACCTTCCCCTCGTCTGCCGATGCATTTTTTTTTCTTTTCTCTCTGTTTTTTTTTAATGTTTCTATCTATCCAGAGTTCAAACATGCTCTGTTTCCATTCTGCAGCAGCTCAGTGTGTTTGTGTCTATGTTTAAACACGTCTGATGTCCTCGTCGCTTCCCGCAGACGGAAAAAACCTTTTGGGTTACCGTCGTCGTTATTACGTGTTCATTGATAAAATGTGACCCGACACACACACACACACACACACACACACACACACTGACTGTGATCTACGTTTCATCTGACACGTTTATGTAGAAGGAAAAGATGAAGAGAGAGCCTCATATTGCTACCTGTGTGTGTGCATGTGTGTGTGTGTGTGTTATCTCATCCTCTTTGTTTTGACCTTGGGCTGTCGGTAGCTTTGTGTGTTTGAGATTGTCGGAGTGTGTGTGTGCCAGTTTGTTCAGAGTGATGTCACTGCCTTGCAGGATATTGAAGGAGAGGACTCAATTAGCTCGTGATTCACAGACACACTGATATTCTGCAGAAAGTTCAACTACTTTTTTCTAAAACTACAACTACAGGTCAACGTGTTTCTGCCCGCTCCTGCAGGAAGTGTTTAGATCGACTTAATATGCAGAAGAGTTCCCAAAAAGAAACCCTAAAAGCTCTGAAACGCCGTCAGATTGAGAAGAATCTGATTGAACCTGTGTGGTCTGGATGGGATGTGAAGGGTTAAAGGTCACTCCAGCAGAACGAGATTTTATTCTTTTAACGTGACGGGAAGTAAATCTATAGACGTCCTGTCGACGCACTGAGGAGCAGGAAGTGTCGACACGACGAGGAGTTCGACCGTGAAAATGAACCTCCTTCAGTTACACACGCGTGCGCACGCACACGCACACGCACACGCACACACACAGACACACACACACACACAGCAAGCCCTTAGTAAACATGGTTGAAGTGACACCACTTGTGTATTTACACACAATCGTACATGCTGCCCCCTCCTCCACACACACACACACACACACACACACACACACACACACACACACACACACACGCACGCACACACACATTTTCTCCAGGTCCAGCTGTGTCTCTGCCAGGCTTCAGGGCGGGGGGCCAACACAGCTGAAGACAGTGGCAAGAACACTAACTGGCAAGTCATTAGCCAATTAAAACGCTCAGCTGTGTGTGTGTGTATGTGTGTGTGTGTGTGTGTGTGTGTGTGTGTGTGTGTGTGTGTGTGTGTGTATGTGTGTGTTTGTTTGGCTGCCAAGGAGACGGTTTACACAAGAAACACACACACACACAGACACACACAGACAAACACACACACACACACACACACACACACACACACACACACACACACACACACACACACACGCATGCATGTCTTATTTTTCCCAATCACTTTTTTTATTGATAATTATTCCCATCAACTTCTTCCACTGGTGATGTTTGGGGTCACTATTCTTAAAAAGGGGCATTTACTGTATTCCCGACGTTGTTGCCGTAGCGATGACAGCGTTACAACCACCTGATTGTTGCTGAAAGTTCATTTTCCAAATGTGATCACACAGTTAAAGTTAGTGAAAGTGAAACGAATGGAGATGTTTTTGGAGTTAAACTTTAAATGTTGGTGATTTCTGTTTTTTCTGATGTACCTGGAACAAAACACTTATTCCACTTGTTGATGTTACATTTCATACCGGCTCAGCCATTGGAGGATGAGTCCTCATGTCAGGTCAGGTGAGTCACATCTCCTGTTTATCCTCTCATTGATGAGTCTAAGAAGGGAAGTATGTCCCTGTGTCCAAACGTTTACTCATATCTTTGTCACTTTCGTCAGAAAAACACACTTTTTTTTGCCGAGTTCCGAGGTGTTCGGATGTGTCTCCGAGGTTTTACACCGGAGGTTTCTGAAGCAGCAAAACACTGTAAATGGCTTTTGATTGGAAAGAGAGAAAGACGGAGTTCTGTAAACCTTTTGTCTTCGCTGAATTATTTAAATTCCCAACTTGTGATCTATGTCATTTCCTTCCTTGCAAAGAACTTCCTCGGATATTAAAAATAGCTCAGGTCAGTTACAGGAATTTCTGACATGCACATACACACACACACACACACACACACACACACACACACACACTTGAAGAGAAGGGCGGATGTAGATGAAAGGTGAAGGAAACTGGTTTTTACAGACGTGTGCGCTCTGGAGATAACGTTCCTCCCAGTTTGAACTTCAGAAGGGTTTTATCCTCATCGGTGGTATGCAGATATGTCTCACACACACACACCCACACACACACACACACACACACACACGTAGATACACACACACACGTAGACACACGCCATACACACCATGACTCACTGCATTTTTTAACTTTAACAAACCAAACAGATGTCAGACACTACGTCAGCCCTGAAGGTATTCTGGCTGTGCGTTTGCGTTTTGCTGTCATATATTACGGGTCGTGTGATTGGTCAAAGCGACTGGAGGGATAAACAACTCTTATTTATTACCCATAAATGCATCTGAAGTGTTTTAAATAGAAAATCTTTCGCCCGGCGTCGTGGAAACTGGCGTCTACATGATGGATTTTTTTTTTTTTTAATCTCCGTCGATGAGGTTAGGTTTTCTGTTGTTTTTTTTGTTTTTTTGTTTGGTTGTTTGTATCAAGTTGAAAAGTACCACAACAGATTTCTTGGAAAAATTAGCAGCGTTACGGATCATTGGTCAAAATGGATCATTTTGAGACAGATCTTTTTTAATATTGCGAGTTGTTTGTGTGGTTTTGTGACTAAATTTAACAGCAAAATGAATTCCTGCAAAAATGAAGGAAATAGACTTAAAGATTACAGATAAAACAAAGTGAATTTATGACCTTATTCTGGGTTTTTCCCATAAAGTCTTTTTTGAGAATCGCAAATAACAGTGGGCCTAACTGGCTGCCCTGTGGAACTCCCTAATAATAAAGGTTTAATTCGGTCTTCATCAGGATGATGTTCTGTTATATAAAGCTTCTAATGTTTTATTATTGACTTGTTTGAACGCAAACCTCTGGGTAATAATGGACATCTTACGGAATTAAACGTCCTCCAGGAGTTTTGGTTTTTATATCTAATAACCGATTAAGATCCTCGTCTTTGAGAAACCTGTTTGGTCTCTATAAATGACTTTGCTTCACATTTTTTGTAGCTTTTTGCAAAAATTGAGGTAAGTAATTTACAATCAAGGTTAACCACACTAATTGGTGCAGTCAAGTTTATCTTTCCTTCCCTTGGGTATAATTGAAATAATCGCTTCTTTCCACGTGACCGATGTTTTCCAACGCTCCGCTGTGAGTCCAGCTGTGCCCGTGGAGTCGAGTCAACTTCTTCTTCTTTAGTTTTCTCAGAAATTCGGCTTCTTTCTGATCTTCCTGTGAGGGTCGGCCAGATTAGTTAGTGAGCCAAGGATAAGTTCCTGTTCGTTATCAAGAAAAAAAATTCCATTCTTGGTATTCCTTGAAGCAATCTTTAATTCCCGTCATTTGGAGGAAGACGTTCTGTCTTTTTCCTGTACTTTTTGTGTCCTTTAAATCATGAATTTAAGTTAATTGTCCAATTTAGCACCGCATGTCCTACAGTCTGACTGAAATGACGTGTTCTGTCTTTCTTTTCTCTGGTTCAACCTTCCCAGATATTACTAGACTTTTTTTTTGCTGATGTCGGCCTTTGAACCCTTCATTTATGGTTCCATGGTCTAAAAGAAGAAACAAAAGGATTTGGCAGCGAAGAAAGAATTGCACGAATGCGAGTCCTCGAAAAACAGCTGAAGTGAGAGCCAGAGAGTGTGTGTGTGTGTGTGGAACCGTTCACAAACACAAGATGAACACAACACGCATTAAAAACGGCCTGATTTCCACTCATTCGGTCACTCCGTCCACGTTGGAGACTCTCGATGAACAAATCCAACGCCTCTATGGATGCCAAGAGACGAAATCTGGCGTTTTATTTTTTATTTTTTTCGACTCTTAGTTCACGTGGAAGTTTGAAAGCACAACTGGAAGCCCCCACCCTAGAGGGCAATGTGTTTGTTCGAGGCTCCCTTTCCTCCTCTCACCTCCTTTTCCTAATCTTTTAATGATCCACACACACTCTCTTGTGTGTGTGTGTGTGTGTGTGTGTGCGTTTGATAGATTTGTCGAACTCCGAACTGTCGCTGTTTATTGAATCTCTTCCCTGTGTTCTCGTTTCTTAAACATACTTGAACTTGACCTTTTTTGTTTCTTGAAGCCGGTAGAATTCTCTTTAATTGTTGCTCCAGTTTTAGAATGAAACCCTCGTTCTCTGTCCAGCCATGGCCTCCTCCTCCTCCTCCTCCTCCTCCTCCTCCTCCTCTTCCTCTTCCTCCTCCCTTTTCTGCTGACATTTTGCAGCTTTCCATCCTCCCCGCTGCGCCTCGCTGGCTGTGCCAGTGTTATCCTCCCATTGAGTTTCTATCTGCCTCTTCTCCGCCATCTGTTTCTCTCTTTTCGCCTTCCCATCACTCCTCTCCGCCGGCTTTACCTCCACGTCCTTCATATTCTCCGTCTAATATCTGCAATTACCTCCAGATCCTCCTTCTTAGCCTCTCCTTTTTCAACTTTTGACTTAATCCTACAGCAGACACCCCCCCCCCATTGTCTCGTGTCCCATCCCCACTTTAACTCTCCATTACCCACTGGGCTGTCATGCATCACACACAAACATGTGTGTGGAGTGATTTGTTCATTTTATGGCGCGCACAAACAAAACCATCCACACGCTGTAATTGCCCTCTCTGTTTTCCTTAGGCTGCAATAAAACCCCTCCCCGCAGCAGGACACACACACTTAAACGCACACACACATCTTGTATGAAGTGGGTCAGTAGAATGCTGGACATCCCACACCTTCACACACACACACACACACACACACACACTCCTCCAGCATCCGACGAACAGCCGACAACACGTCTCTCGTATTCCCATAATATCCCCATCATTCCAGCACAGCCGGCTTAATTAGTCCCACAGAGTGTGTTCTCGCCGTCGACCGTCAGCCGGCCCGCGTCTTCTGCCAGTGTGTGGGTGTCTGCTAGAGTCAGCTTGTTGCGCTGTTAACTGTCTTTAAAGACGCGTTGGAGATTCTGTTCTCCCTTCCTCCACCCCCCCACCCCCCCCACACACACCTAGACGACAGGTTTCCTTCACGGCTGTTTTTTAAAGTAATGAAACACTTTGCAGATGGCGGCGGATTGAAGCGGCACGACGGAATGTCAGCCGGGCGCCTGCTTTAAAAGTGGATGAGTTAAACATACAAAGGGAGGGCAGACCTGGGAAGTTTCCTAAAAACGTTGGTTATTGTCTCACGAAGTGTTGTGTTTGTGCTGGGATGCGTTTTATTTGACGTAGATGCTGATGTCTTTGTAGGTTCTTAGTTATCCAGGTCGTGGTTATCCAAAGTTGTTTAAATCAGTCCACTGGACTTATAGGAAAGTTTGGTGAAGACGTTTCGCCTCTCATCTGTCTCTTTCTTTCTCCTACCCTGTTCTTATCTTCATTATAGAGTCTGGGTCCTGTCCGGAGTTTCTTCCTCAATTAGGAAGAAAATTATGTGGCTTATGCTTGGTCTGGAGGATCAAGCATGAGTTCCGTTGGGTTTTTCTGTCTGTTAAAGCGCTTTGAAATGTCTTTTGCCGTGATTAATCGCTTTATAAATAAAACTTGATTGATTGATTGATTGATTGATCCAAGAGGCTTCTTCAGTTCTCGGAAACTGAAGAAGTACGTCTTCTTCACTGTACGTCCGTCTTTCGGTAACGCGCTGCTCAATACGCGACCACATGGAAAGACGACCATCATCCTTGGTAAATTTCACCGTAGGGGGTGGATAAATTATAAGCACAAACGACTTCTAAACAAACTCCAAACTGCGGCAGACTGGGCTTGTCGCCTCCTCAGGTCCCGAGTGTCTCGTCTGCCAAGTTCAAAACAAATGCTGTGAAAACGTTCTGGAGAAATTGCAGGTTATTTCAGGCTTTCCCTGTTTTTAACCGAACATTTGTTTCCATCCAACAGACAGTGTCGAGTCTCTGAGACAACCAAACTGCATCCTGGGAAAGTCTGGAACCTTCTCCATGGGCTGCACCACCTGCTGACAAGCCAAAGAGGGGGTGGGGTGGGGGTGGGGGGGTTCTGGAGGAGCTGTGTTGAATGAGGTGAGATTGTCTCTTCAGATAACACAACGTACGATTGCCGTCATTAGTCGCCGTCCATGAGATTGTTTTTCTGTTGATCGGCGCTGGGAGAAACTGATCGGCCGTGTCCGACAGGGAAGCTGCGTGTCAGACCGTCACGGTTCATATTTTTCTGTTAGCTCTGACATCAAGGACTTTTATTCAGCCAATAGTTTTCTCCATAGCCGGGAGACTCGGTTTGCTGATAGACCTGTCACACCAGTCACAGTGTAGATACACTTAAAGTAAAGTGCATTTGATTTTAACGTGACTAAAGCGGCTGCTGGTCACATGCGCAGCTCGCCGTGCCTCAACAGAAGTTTGCTTTCAGCTACGCCGCGATGAATTTGGATCTTACGCTCCTAATCCTCCTCCTCTGAGCAATATAATGAGTTTACCGAGACTGTTTGGCGCCTGATCCCTCTGCATAAAAGTTAAAACAGCAGCCTCTGTTTCTGAAGGCGTTTTCGGTTGGTTTTCTCCATTAGGATCTGAGACCGGGCGTTCGATTAAAGCCGACGCCGGTCTGTTTGAGCGACGGCGTGTTTTGTTTACGAGCGTCCCGTTGGTGGCGGAGAGATAATTTTCTTGGATAACACCTCCGGGAACCGGCTAGTGAGGGGGGTCTTCCTGTGAGAATGAAGCCTTTACTGGCGGCGCTGAAGGTGTGAAAAACACCCTATAAATAATGTTTCTAAGAGACAAGAGGATGGGGGAGGTATTGTAGTGTTTCCCTTTGCTTATGTCTGTGTGTGTGTGTGTGTGTGTGTGTGTGTGTGTGTGTGTGTGTGTGTGTGTGTGTGTGTGAGTGTTGGGGTTTCTAATTCCCAGGAAGCCCTCCCTGGTTGCGGATCTACTTGCGATCACATGGATGCTATCGCCTCCTTTCCTGTTACCCATGCAGGCAAACGTTGGAGCGAAGTTCTCTCCCCCCAACACGAGTCTTGTTTTCCACTTGCTTGCTTCCCTGAGGAACACCTCGCGTGTGTTTACCGCCGTCACGGGCGATGCACAACGGACACGGGTGACTTTAACAACAAACACTAGCCGTCCTCCTCTCAAGACTGTTTGCACGGAAATGAATGCTCGAGTTAACCCAGTGTTGAGTCTCGAGGCGGTTCCGACGCGACCAGCGCTAAGCGAATAGCAAGCATCGCAAAGTAATCACTAAAGTTTCATCAACGCACGTAAGGCGTGAGCGTCCAGATACGAACGGCGTCATTTCTCCAAAAAAAAAAACAAAC